>NW_006773367.1:716352-741943 GCF_000442215.2 Lipotes vexillifer | reverse complement strand
CTGCTGATTCATAGGAGGCCCTTATTTTATTATAGAACTGCACTAGCTGCATTATACTGTAGAACTGAGTGATGAAGACACTTGGAAGAGGGTAAGCAACAGAGGAAGGAAAGGAGGAAAAGGAAGAAGGAACAAAAAGAAAAGGTCAAAAAATTCTGTAATGAAGAAAGGGAGAAAAACAAATCAAGTGTGTGAGTGAGGAAGGGCCAAATCAGGGATAAAGGTCAAAGGACACTCAGCTTTTTTAGAAAGGATTGAATGATTTCTTCAAAAAAATTTTTTATACTCTAAATAGAAAACTTCAGATGCAATTGTGCTAATTTTTTTTTTCTTTTTTGGTTAAGTCAGAACATTTCCATTGTTTTTTTTTTTAACATCTTTATTGGAGTATAATTGCTTTACAACGGTGTGTTAGTTTCTGCTTTATAACAAAGTGAATCAGCTATACATACACATATATCCCCATATCTCCTCCCTCTTTCATCTCCCTCCCACCCTCCCTATCCCACCCCTCTAGGTGGTCACAAAGCATGAGCTGATCTCCCGGTGCTATGCAGCTGCTTCCCACTAGCTATCTATTTTACGTTTGGTAGTGCATATATGTCCATGCCACTCTCTCACTTTGTCCCACTTTACGCTTTCCCCTCCCCGTGTCCTCAAGCCCATTGTCTACATCTGCGTCTTTATTCCTGTCCTGCCCCTAGGTTCATCAGAACCTTTTTTTTTTTTTTAGATTCCATATCTATGTGTTAGCATATATTAGCATACTGTATTTATTTTTCTCTTTCTGACTTACTTCATTCTGTATGACAGATTCTAGGTCCATCCACCTCATTACAAATAACTCAATTTCATATTTTTTTATGGCTGAGTAATATAGCATTGTATATATGTGCCACATCTTCTTGATCCATTCATCTGTCAATGGACACTTAGGTTGCTTCCATGTCCTGGCTATTGTAAAGCAATTATGCTAAATATTAATAATGATTGATTCTGGGTTAAAATCTGAGTTATTATTATTATTTCTTTGTTTGATTTTTTGCTCTTTTCATACCAGACCAAACCAGGCCAAACCAAAATAACACTGAATGGAACTCACAAACTTCTTTCTGGCTCTATTAGTGATAGCTGCCAACGTCGTCCCTTCTCGGGAGAAATCGTTTTATTTAGTTAATGCACAAAGCAATCACTCACAGCCATGACTGTGTCATAAGTCAACAAAATTTGTTGAATACCTATTGTGTGCAACTTGTGCTGAATCAAAAAGAAGATTTAGGAAGCTCTTGGCAAAGCTGATTCAAATTTCTAATCTCTAAACTGAAGATAATTTTTTCTTTTGCTGGCAAGTGCTTATATGCATTTGGTTCATTTCTGGTCTTTGGAAAGTAGAACATAGTATTAGTAAATGTAGGAAAACACATTCATGCACCCTGGAAAATTAGTGTTGATGCTGGTCATTTTCCAAATAAACAACTGAACTGAACTTTATTAAGATGAAAGACTTATTATAGTTAACTCCCAGAATTACTTGGTTCTGTCTGGGTCCTTGTTTTAATTGATTTAAATACTGAGTGATATCAAATTCCTGTTTCCCAAGTTCAAAGAGAAGTGGATGATCCAGAGAGATGAATGTTAATGATAAGAAAAGGGCAAATTCAATACTCCCAGACTATCCAAATAAAAACACAATGTATTTTGATCTTTGGCCTATTTGCCAAGGAATTTAATCTCTAGTAACATAAAGCTTTTGGCCCAGGACTTTTAGAGAGGTGGAGTTGACCATTTACAAAAGAAGATAGTTGTGAATGATTTATACTTGTAAAAATAACTTGTAGCTCATTATTTATTCTTAAATAATAAACTCGTATTTATTTAAGACCGAGTCACATGGATGATATTGGCACGAGACTTACTTGCTTACTTAAATGCAGTTGAAAACCTTTCACTTTTAGCCTTTTTATGCATTTTGCAAGCTGAAAGAGCCAGTTTCTTTAGTGTAGTACCAGTATCTAACAATACATTTCAGAGCCTCTAGTCATTATATTGTGTTTTTATAGGGGAGAAGATTAACTTAAAAAAAATCAATTGGATTCAGATCATTCTATTGCTCGTTGACTATCAATATAGTATGGGCATGGACCCATCCTAGAAGCAGAGTGTTTAAGAGTGAAGGCATTGGGGTTAGACCCACTTAGTCCTCCTTGGGCAAAGCTCTTTCCTCTCTGAACCTCATTTCTTGCATCTGTAAAATGGGGATTGAAATATCTTCTTCATAAAGTAATTGTAAGAATTAAATGAGTTGATGTGGTGGGGGCGAATTAAGCCAGTTCTAAAATGCACGTTTAGCTCTCAGTAAGGGGCTTATTGCTGTTTTATTATTGACAAAGGTAGTTTATTCAAATCCAATCAATTCCTCCACTGTCCTTGCTGAAAAGGTACCTAAAGCCATTTCTAAGCTGTGATTCCTTCCCCACCTCAAATGTCTCCTTCACGTGCTCATTCACAGCATGGCTAGTCAAATCTCTTATGTGGATGTCATTTCCCACATCATCACTCTTTTCTTTAATCTCTACCAGATTTTTATCCCCTTTTAAACAGCCCCTTCATTATAAAGATTTCTGAGAGAGGGGGTATAAGGGTAGTGGTTAATCTTTTCTTTTATAGATTATGCTTTTGGTATACCAAAGACATATTTGCCTGGCCCATAGTTACAAAGATTTTTCTCCCATGATTTCTTCTAGAAGTTTCATAGTTTTAGATTTTACATTTAGGTCTATAATCTATTTTGAGTTAATTTTTGTATATGGTAAAGTATGGATCAACATTCATTTTTATACGTGTGGTAGCCAATTGTTCCAGCACTATCTATTTAAAAGACTATTGCTTTTCCTCTGAATTATCTTTGTACTTATCAGAAATCAATTGTCCATATATGTGTGGGCCTATTTCCAGGTTATCTATTCTGTTCCATTATTCTACTTGTCTATCTTGACAACAGTACCATAGTATCTTGAGTATTGTAGCTTTATCATAGGTCTTGAAGTCAGGTAGTATTAATGTAAGTTCTTTAATTTTATCCCTCTTTCAAAGTTGTCTTGGCTATTTTAGGTCCTTTGCATTTCCATATGAATTTTAGAATCAGTCTGTCAATTTCTATAAATAAAAGTCTGCTTGGGTTTTGACCTGGAATGCTTTGAATATACAGATCAATTTGGAGAGAATTATTATCCTAATGATACCAAGTATTCCAATCCATAAACATGCTATATCTCTTCATTTATTTAAATCTTCTTCAATTTCTCTCAGTAATGTCTGGTAGTTTTAAGAATGCAGATCTTGCATGTCTTTTGTCATAATTATCTCTAAGTATTTTAATATTTTGATGCTATTGTAAATTATAGTAAAAAATTTTTTTTTCAGATTGTTTTCAGTGTATAAAAATACAATAGATTCTTATATATTGATCTGGTGTCCTGTCACCTTGCTAAATGCACTTATTAGTTCAGGTAGTTTTTTTGTTTGTTTTGTTTCTTTTGGATTCTGTAAGATTTTCTACATAGATGATTATGGGGTCTGTGAAAATCTGGAATTAATGCATTGGCTAAACCCTGTATACTACAATATTGAATAGAAATATTTAGAGTAGATCTGCTTGCCTTGCTGCTTGTATCTAAAGTAGGTTTTGTGAAGTCAGCACATTTAGTTGGATCTTACTTTTTCTAGTATGATAATCTCTAGATTTTAATAAAGATGTTTAGACCATTTCCAGTAAATACTATCATTGATATATTTGTATTTAAAGCTAAAATCTTTCTCTTTGCTTTACGTTATGCTATCTGTTCTTCATTTTCTTTTTTCTTTTCACTTTCTTTTGGATTCAGTATTTTTATGAATTCCTTTTATCTCCTGTATTAGTCCTATTTTTTTTATTTTTGTAGGCTTGATATCTTTCGGGGGCAAAGAAAAAAATCTGCTTTCAATGGCATTAGTCTCTTCATGGCATCACCTCTATAAATTAAAATCCTGTGGGTACAAATGAGACATCCCCTTTGTTGACTTCTTAGCAATAACTCTTTGCTGTATTATTTTAGTGGTTGACTTAGAGTTTACAGTGTACTACATCCTTAACTTACTACAGTCTACCTTCAAGTGATATTATACAATGTTACATATAGTGCAACCACCTTACAACAGTATACTTACATTTCTCCCCTCTTAGCCTTTGTACAATTATTTTCATAGAATATTTTTACATATGTTATAAACAACATAATATGTTATTATTCTGTCTTTCTTTAAGCAGTCAGTTATGTTTTAAAGATGTTTAAGTAATTAAAAACCTGTCTCATATTTACCCATGTAATTACGATTTCTAGTGTCCCTCATTCCTTTGTGTAGTTTTGTATCTCTCTCTAGTATTATTTTCCTAGTTCTTAAAGTATTTCCTACAAAATTTCTCATAATATAAGTTTGCTGGCAATAAATTCTTTTAGCTTTTGTGTTCTAAAAAAGTCTTTATTTTGCCCTCATTTTGAATATATATTTTCATTGAGTATAAAATTCTAGATTGAAAGTTGTTTCCTTTTAGTACTTTAACAATGTTACCCTACTGTCTTCTGTGTTGTGTTGTTTCCAATGAGAAATCTGCTGTCATTTACTCTATATTACTAGTTTTAAGCCATTAATAGTGACATGTCTGGGTGGGTTTTCTTCATGTTTCCTGTGCTTGGGGTTCATTGAACTTCTTGGCTCTGAGAATTTATAAATCAAATTTGGAAATTTTTAGCCTTATTTGTTAAAATATTTTTCCCGCCATCCATCCTTTAGAAGACTTCAATTACACATACATAGTTTCAAGTTCACCAGTCTTTTTTTTTTTTTTTGCTATATCCAATCTGATATTAATTCCAAGCTGTATATTTTCCATCTCAGGCATTGTAGTTTTATTTCTAGATGTTTGAATTGGGTTTTTCTTATATTTCCATGTCTATATTTAACTCTTTCAATCTTTGCCTAGTTCTTAAATGTATGGAATAAAGTTACAATAGCTGTTTTAATATCTTCGATATCCTTGTCTACAAATTCTGTCATTTCTGGGTCAGTTTCAATTAACTGTTTTTCCTCCTCATTATGTGTTATATTTTCCTGTCTGTTTGCATGCTTGGTAATTTTTTACCAAACTGTACCTTATTGGGTCCTGGAAATTTTTGTGTTCTTGTAAACATTCTTGAGCTTATTCTGGGATACATTTAAGTTACTTACGAACAGCTTGATCCTTTTGGGTCTTGTTTTTAAGCTTTGTTAAATGGAGCCGGATCAGTCTATGGTTAATTTTGCCCCAGTACTGAGGTAAGACTCTTCTGAATCCTCTCCACAATGCTCCATGAGTTATGAGGAGTTTTGTTTGTTTGTTGTTGTTTTACTCTGGTCAGTAGAAACAGAAATTACTCCCAAGCTGTGTGAACTCTATGGATTTTTCTCTCCGATTCTTTCAGTTGGGTACTTCTCTGACATCAGATAGTTTCCTTGTATACATTCACAATCAGTACTGAGCTGAAGAGTCAAAGGGACTATTTGAAGTAATTTCGAGCTCTGTCTCTTTGAAGGTCCCTCTTCTCTGGTATTCTCCCCTGTGAACTCTAGACACCTTGGCCTCACTAGATCCCAGCCTGTACCTCCTCAACTCAGAGACCTGGATTCCTCTCCATGGACCATGACCTAAAATCTCTCCAGGCAGTTATCAGGGGCCATCATAGAAATTACCTCATTTGTTTCCCAGCTCTTAGACTACCATCTTTTTTTCCCTAAATGTCTTGAAAACAATTTTAACATATATCTTTAAATATATTTTTTGTATATGTTTCAAGTTGATAGGTAAATTTGGTCCCTGTTACTCCATCACTCACTGTGTCTTTGGGTTTCCTGCTTTGGAATAGGTTGGTACTTTCAAGGATATCAGGAAAAAAAACTGCCACACTTCTCACTTCCATCTCAACTCTCAAAGTGTCTATGTAAATTTATATTTATCTAATAAATTAATAAAGAATTTAGCTTTATAGTATTTATTATGTGAATTAATATAGTTGTATCACTTCATTTATATATGTCAGAGTGTCTTGTATGATGCAATATATGTGAGGTGTTTTGGGGGAGGATAAAGATTCACTGTGGTGCCTCCACTCATTCATTCTCTTTAAATGACAGATATATTGCAGCTTACACATATCTACTTAAGCAGACTGATGTACTATATTATCTAGTTTTGACTATATGATGCCTCTGAAAATGGACAATTAACAAGGTTCGGCAAAGACACCACGGATAGGAGATAATATAAAAACAAAAGCCTAAGAAAATACTTTAAAAAAAAGAAGGAAGATATTACACTTATTCTATTCCAAGTTTGAGTGTTTTAAATATATATATAACAGCCAAAGTTTTGAGTTGCCTAACTCACACCTTCCCAGAGGAGATGGACAGAGACGAGGCTCTGCCTTCTTGTTTCAGGTCTCGTACTGTGAACAAGTTTCCTTTCTGTGGATTATTTACTTCCATGTTTTTCATCTTTCTGTGCTTTCTGTTGGTGATTTTACTGTGCTGAACTGCTATCTACTGTTCCTAAGCACAAGAAGGCTGTGATGTGCCTTCCAGAGGAAACATGTGTGAGATAAGTTTTGTTCAGGCATGAGTTATGGTGCTGTTGAAACACAAATGCACATAAAACAAGTTATGTATTTATTGGCTGATAAAAATATTGTGACCAAAGGCTCATAGGAATCTAACCATGTTTTCTGTAGGAGCCAGAGTTCAATATTTGCTAGTTTAGTGTTTGGTGACTTAATAGACTATAATTGCTGCAAATAATGTGAACTGACTGCATATAAAGGGAAAACCCTACAAATCTAATGAGATTTTACAAAAAGTAGGTCAAAACATTAATATTATCAGGAAGTTTATTGAAAATTAGATTGCATGTACTAAAGTTACCAAGTGACATGCTTACAAAAATATAAGCTCTCAAGAACAATTGGTCCAGGATTTGGCAGTCATCATAGTAATAATTGATTCAGAAAAAAATCATCAATGGATGATTGATGTCATCTGTGGATTACTATTTTCTGAGGAACAGAATATTGACTTAGTCTTGAAGTAGCGCTCCACACAATGCTATTAACACAAAAGGGAAAGTAAAGACTAATTTTACAGTAGTGAAAAATTACGTGGCAGACACCACTTTAACTAAATGATCAAAGTTAACATCAAATGGAACAAAATGACATCGTGTGCCTCTTGATAAGATGCACTGAAAAGGACACAGAATCACTTCTATGACATTTCTTCCAAAAATGTATAACCTGAATATAATCAGGAAGAAACAAATCCAAATTGCCTGCATTTTTGAAAAATATCAAGGTCATGAGGAAGAAAGGAAGATTAAGGAACTGCTCCAGATTAGAAGAGATGAAGAGGTATGTGAAGTAACTGCAGTGTGTGATTCTCAATGAAATCCTGGATAGGAAAGGACATTATTGGGATAATTGGTGAAATTTGAATAAAGCTTGCAGGTTAAATAATAGTGTTCTATTAGTGTTAAGTTCCTGGTTTTTGGGAGAGAATGTTCTAATTCATAGGGAATATGCACTGAAGGATTTAGATGTAAAGGAAGCCTCATATCTGTAACTTACTATTGGATAGTTCATAAAAAAATAATGTATGTTTATTCAGAGAGACTGATAAAGCAAACATATATCAGTAAAATGATAACAGCTGGGAGAAATCTATGCGAAGATTACACAAGATTTCTTTGTACTGTTCTCACAACTATTTCACAATAAAAAGTAAAAAGTAAATGGACTTTTTCTATGATGACAATCATGATCAGTAGTATGCCATGTAGCAGATAGTTTTGGGGAAAAATTTTTATTTACTCTGGTCCTATTAGGAAAAGTGACATTTTAAACAATAAGCAGTTAGAGATGCTTTTTAAATAGAAACTTTGTCACAGAAAGAACATTTGGGGTTAGATATTTGAAAATATTTCTTATTATCATGACCCTTTAAAAACTTTGAGCGTACTTATAAAAAATGCTGTATTTGCACACTTGAATGAAAATATGGTAATAAAAATTTCTAACGTGTTGAAAAGTCTTCCAAATGTGGTGTTTCAGCAGAATTCTGTTTCAGATAATATTTCTTCATAACAAACAACTCCAAAACTAAGCAGTTTAAAATAATTTATGATTACTTTTCACAGTTCTGGGTTCAAAACCAACTGGATAGTTCTCACTTGGAGGTCTTACACACAGCTACAGGTACATGCTGAGCAGGGCTCAAGACACCTGAAGATTTCTCATTCACATGTCTGGTGTCTGGGCTAGGTTGGCTGGAACATTTGGGGGCCGGCCAGGCATCTCTTTCCTTCTTTCTCCATGTGGATTCTTTGGGCTTCCTCATGGCATGACAGTCTCCAGGTAGTCAGACGTTGGCTGGCTTTCCCCAGAGCCCGTGTTCTAAAAGAATCAGACAAACTCCAAGAGGCTTCTTATGGCCAAGCCTCAGAAGTCTGGCAGCTTCACTTTTACATTATTCTACTGGCTAAAGCAGTCACAAACCAGCCAAGATTCAAGGGAACTAAAGAACAGACTCCTTGTCTCAGAAAGGAAATGACTTGCATCAGCAAGGAGGGAAGGAATTGATGGTGGCCATCTTGGCGAGAAGCTACCAACTTTTGAGTCTAATTTGTTAAAATACAGAAACTATGACAAGTTCTGATTACTCCATAAGGAAAACACTGATGTATGGGGAAATGGACATTTTCCAGTTAAACTTTAGGAAAAGACGATGATCAATTGGTGGATGGCATTTCAAAATGAATATCTTAATTCGGTCAATACAGCCAACCATGTACTTCTTCCCTTTGAGTCCACCTTTGTGGGGTAACATCTTCATCTATGACAGATAATAAACTGAACTTAGAACCAGAGTTTTGAATGGTTGTATCAAAAAGTGTAGAGTCAAATTTTTTAAAAAGGAATATATTCAGTCACTTTATTCTCACTAAATATTGCTATTAATAATAGTTTTATGGAAAGAAGAAACTTTTAGTTATTAATAAATATCATAAAATACTAACTACTTTTTATCATCCCTTTTAACTTCCATTTTTATATATAATTTACATACATGGTATATGTGTACATTTGCACATTAGAGAAAGACATGAAAGTATTGTGCTAAGAGCATAGATTCTGGAGCAAGATGCCTGGGTTTATTACTTGCTGTGTGACCCAGAACAGGTTACTTGACCTCTCTGTGCCTCAGCTCTCAATTCTAAGTAGGGACAATGATAATACCCTATCATAGATTGTGAGCAGTATTTGAGTAAATATATAGCTTGGTTTGTAGTATTTAGCTATAACTATTACTATTCAGCAATATCTTTTAAAATAAAAACATGCAGGCCATTTGACCAAATGATTCTTCATCTAGGTATAACTATAGAGAAATACTCATGTGCGCCAAAGGCTTTGTACAAGGATGTCCATTGAGGCAACATTTGTAATAGGAAAAAAGGTGGAAACCATCTAAATGTATAGGGGAAGAGTTTAATAAAGTATGGCAAATAGATATGGGGGAGGAAGTAGATTTTCATGTACTGATATGGGAACATCACCAAATATTAAGTTAAAAATCAAGTTGTGGCACAATAAGTATGACATGATTCAATATATACAAAGACAATAACAAAATTAAGCCATACATTTGTATATTGTAGTTGTATATAAATATTTCTATTTGTATATAAATATTTGCATTGTTATATAAGCCTATAAAAATGTCTAGAAAGATATATGCCACACTTAGTTTACAGAAGAGTGGGTCAAACAGAACTGTGAGGTTTTCTGTACTTTATAAATATTTCACAAGAATGCATCCATATAATGATTATATAATTTAAGATATATTTAAAATATTTGTAAAAAGAGTGTGGGAGTCACTTATCTAGATTGTGGAAGGAAGACTGCATTGAACTTGACATGTGCACAATTAGTCTCATAATTGTTACTTAATTGTGATCAGAATGGGGAAGACAGACAAGTGGGCATTTTGTTGTTCATTCTCAGACTACATTTCACCCATTACCTTCAATGTATTAAGAAGAATTGTTTTTCCTTATTTTTTCAGCTAAAAAGTGGTGGGGAGAAATTTTCTGAAAACATTTACTGTAGTCAGTAGCACAAACAGAAAATCTAAGAACTTATGCAGTTTGCTCTTTTCAAAATTCACCATCGATAAGCATTTATAAAATTAAAGAAACATTATCGATTAATCCCATGCATGGAAGAGAGTTTCCTTTTGCTACTGTAAGTATTCCACTCATTTCCTTGAGGAAAAAAAAGTAGTGTGACAGAATATTAAATTCATATCGTATATTATTCCTAAGTGAGAATCACTTTTCAAAAGTCTTGCTCGTAATCGTGTCTTGATATATAACTTTACTACATGCCTTGAAGTCATTGGCAGTTCTCCAAAGAGACCAAACAGAACTTCAAATATTATTTCAGACCACTGAGGGAAAGGGGAGAAGTAAGATTGATTTCATTTTAAATGACTGGAGCCAGGCTCTGCACGGGCTAGTCTTTTTGCCTTATTCCTGTGGCTTTTCTTTGCCAATTAGGGAGCATCACCTGGATGGGAGAGTGGGCTCCGTCCAACAAAGAGGTGGGGAGAAGCGTGCTCCTCCAACAGCTGCCCGTGCGTGTCAGCCCAAGTTACAGAAGGGAGCAGCTGTGCCCCCATGAGAAAATCCACTCATATCTAACAGGAAGACAAGTGACCCCTGCAACTGCAGAAAAGCAACTTGATCCCCTTCTGGAAAGTGATGCCCTTTGCAGTTTTTACAGGGTTAGGGGCAGTCAGAGGAGAGACCCCATCCTCAAAATCTGCCCTTTGTGGGGGTCATGTGGCCCTGACAGAAACCAAACGAAACTCCTGAGCCACAGAAGGAAGCTTTTCCACGTGGCAGGTGCTTAAGGGCTTGTGGTTGAGGCGTTTGGCTTTTGGTGCCCGGAAGATGAGAGGGAAGAGGAAAAACATGCTTTTACTCTGCCCGGTTTCGACATGAAAGCAGAAATACAGAACCAGAGAGCTGGGAGCTTGGTGAGCGGTCATCATTCGCATGATGGTATTTCCTACAAGGAAATCTTTTCAAAACATACTGGGGGACCCTGTGTCATGAGCAGAAAGCAGTGAGGGGCAGGGAGGGAGGAGAAGGCAGGTTTCAAGCCCTCAACAGTCCAGACCACAGAGAAAAAGGATTCCTAATCAAAATGCTTTCATCTTAACCAGTGCCTCTGGGGATCTGGGGGCTCTGCTTCCAAGTGAGGATCATGGAAGGCATGTGACTAACAGACCAAGATGAAACAGTATCCCTGCTAATACTGAAGCCATGTTCATGGAGACGCTGGATAGGTTTACCTTGTCCAGACATAAGGGAACCACTATGATACAGCCCTGGGACAGGACAATGAGGACTATTTCTGTTCTTTTGGTGTGTCTTTAACTGTTCTTAGTTTTTTTCAGATAGGCAATACAGTCACGTGGCTCAATAACCAGAACATATTAATAGTGGTACAGTCAAGACTGTCTCCCATCTTCCCAGACCCCATTGGGCAGCCACTTACTGTTAACTGTCCTTTCAGAGTTTCTTTATGCAGGTACAAACACATGCAAATGTAGATCATTGTCTCTCCTTTTATTTACTCAATGGCATGAAGTTATAGAGGGCTTCATTCCTTCTTTTTTTTTTTTTTTTTAACAATTTCATAACCTCCCATTGAATGGATGTATAAGAATTAATTTAACCAGCAGGCTGCTGATGGACATTAAATTGTTTCTAGTGTTTTGTGATTATCAACAAAGTAGCCAAGAATGACACTGTACATATGTCAATTCGATTCAACCTTATGCAAGTTTTCTATATAATAGATTTCTCAAAGTGGAATTACACGGCCAAAAGGCACATGGATTTTGCAGATGTGTTTAAATTATTCTAGATGCCTATAAGCTATCTAGGATAATTTTCCACATTCTCACCAACAGTGTATATTCACACTTTGGACTTTTGCCCTCTGATCAGTGAAAACTAGTAACTCATTGTAGTTTTAATTTTGTCTTTTATAAGTTTATTTATTTTATTTTTGGCTGTGTTGGGTCTTCGTTGTTGCTCGCAGGCTTTCTCTAGTTGCAGCGAGCGGGGGTTTCTCTTGTTGTGGAGCATGGGCTCTAGGCATGTGGGCTTCAGTAGTTGTGGCAGTAGTTTTAATTTTTATTTTTCTTATGAGTGAGGGTGAATATCTTTTTATATGTTTAAGAGCTATTTGTACTTCCTTTTGTGTAAATGGTCCAATGCATAAAGACCTATCCATATCCTTTGCCCATGTTTCTGTGGAGTTGTTTTTTTTCTTATAAATTTCTGCTATTGAGCCCACCCAGTGATTTTTTTACAATTTTTGGTTATTGTATTTTTCATTTTTAGATTTTTTTTCATTTGTTTTTTCATTACATATTCTATTTCTGTGACTTTCTATTTTTCATTTGTTTCAAGCACTCATAATTGCTTTAAAATTAAAACATTTATATAATAGCTGCTTTAGAATACTCATCAGATAATTCCAACATCTGTGTCATCTCAATGGTGATGTCTGTCGATTGCCTTTTTTCTTCTGAGTTGAGATTTTCATGGTTTTCAGTGTGATGAGATGTGGATTGTGTCCTAGACATTTTGAGTATTATGTTATGTGACTCTGGTTCCTACCTAAATCTTTTATTTTAGCAGGCAGTCAACTTGTTTAGGTTCACAATGTATGTCCTGGTCCACTCTGTGGGCTGTACTTCAAAGCTCAATTTCATATTCAAAGACATGGCAGAGCTGTCTGGTCTGCCTCACTGTGTGTTCCCCTGAGACCAATCTGAACCTGGGTGGTGTTTCAGACAAGTGTTCAGTTTTTCTGACCTTTTAAACCTTTGTTGTGTTGCTTCTTACCTGTTTTATGTACAGGTCACAGAGAGTTCTGCCCAGGATTCCAGATTTAGGAAATCACTTTCTCTAGTTCTCTACTTTCCATAATCCTCCCGCATGTTCCAGTTAGGAGTGGGGGCCGGGGGCATCTCCTAGTTGTAGAAGGAGGGATGGCTAAGTGGGTTCTACCCACAGCTCCCACCTGTAACACCTGGTGAGGAGGGGGAAAAGCAAATCTTTTTTGGGCTGTTTGCCTACAGAACAGCAGAAGGAAGGACTCATCTGGCTGAGTTGAAGGCTTTCAAGCCTTTATAAACCACGGTACCTCCGTAAACCATGGTTATCTAGGTAGTAATTCTTGGATCAGTCCCCACATTTATCTCCTGAGGACAAACATTAATGCTCAGAAGCAGCTGGTTAAGCCCATAAGAAGGAAATACTTGAATAACTACCTCATAATATGCAAAGTCCTCTCCCACTAAGTCCTCGAATTTCACACTATTCTGCCTCTTCTAATATCCTGATTCTAAATTACACTCCTCCAAGCCTGCCAGTCAAGGAAAGGGACCCATTGCTGAGCCAGCTGTGTCTCAGACACTTACCGCCCTGCCAATTCTTGAAGTCTCCCCCTGCAGGACTTAAGTATGTTCTCAGTCAAAGGCCTTCACTTGGAGCCTTTTTTGTTTTTCCCTCTGTCTAAGTTCCTTTGCCTTATACTCACATCTCTCCCTTTTTAACAAACAAACAAAAAAACCCAGCATGTAAACAACAGCAGCAACAAGAACAATAAACAAACAAAAATTTCCTTCTATTTACTGCTCTCCTCTAGCTGTCACCACCTTTCCTTTTCTTCCCAGGACAATTTTTTCTTTTTTAAAAAATTTAATTAACTTACTAAACCATTTTATTTTAACTTTTCCCCATTTTTATTGAAGTGTAATTGACACACATCACTGCATAATTTTAAGGTGTACACATAGTGATTTTAATTACATATATTGTGAAATGATTGCCTCTATAAGTTTAGTTAGCATGTGTCATCTCATATAGATAAAATAAAAAAGAAAGTAAAAATCTGGTTTCCTTGTGATGAGAACCCTTAGAATTTACTCTCTAAACTATTGTATATCACACAGCAGTATTAACTAGAGTCATCATGTTGTACATCCCATCCTTAGTACTTACTTGTTTTATAACCGGAAGTTTGTACCTTTTGACCACTTTCCTCCAATTTCTTCCCCCTCCCCGCCCCCCAGTAACCACAAATCTGATCCTTTTTTCCATGAGTTTGATTGGTTTCTTTCTTTTTTTTTTAGATTCCACATATAAGTGAGATCACACAGTATTTGTATTTCTCTATCTGACTTACTTCACTTAGTGTAATGCCCTCAAGATCCTTTGTTGTCACAAATAGTAGGATTTCTTCATTTTTTTTTTTTTTTACGTCCAACCAAGTTTCCTAAAAGAATAATCCACAAGTCTTCATATCCCACTTTCCAGCTTTGGTAAACTCCCTCCACATCATTAAAAATATCCCATCAAGGTCCTCAGCAACCTGAACATTGCCAAGTCCAGAGAGAATATCCTGGTCCCATGTGACTCCTCACTCTTTCTCAAAACTCTCGACTTTTTGGCTTCTGTGACACTCCTCTCTTTTTCCTCCCATCTTTCTAACAGTCCTTCGTCTCCATCTATTTCTCAGCAGCCCATCCCTTCAACACAGATGATGCTGTGATAATGGCAATATTAATAAAAACCAACCCCAATCGTTATTGAACTCTTGTACTAGGTTCTAGGCCAGGTACTTGGAATGTGTTATCACATTAAATATCACATATTCTCACAACCCACATAAAACCCCTTTATGGAAATGTGGACCCCGAGAAATGTCAGGTTATTTGCCCAGGTTCATGCAGCTAATCCATGGCAGAGGACTTGGGTATCAGTTTCTCAGGGGACACATCCTTGGCCGGTTTCTCAGTTCACTTTGTATCCTCTCCTTGAGTTATTTTGTCCATTTTCATTGTCTTTAATGAGTGATATCTGTGAAAAGTTTTTCCTAAACTAACTTTCCACTCCTATACCAAGCTTCCTCCTGAACTTGTCACTCTGGGTGTCCCCTAGAAACCTCCAACTCACAGTGTATCTATCTGAACCCAACATATTACTCCCTCCATGGCACCTGATCCTCCTTCCATATTCTAGGTCTTGGAAGTGGGACAGCCAGCTTCCACCCAGCTGTACAAGAGACACACAAAGAACTTTTGACTCTTCCCCTCTCCTTTACCCTTCATTTATCATAAAGTCTATTAATTTTTCTTCCTGTTTCTAGAATCCAGCTTTTCTTTTGTCTTTTCTTTTGATTATGGCAGTGGAGTCCTACCAGGTCTTTCTACTCCCATTTTATCTCTTTTAAGTCAATAAGTTGTACTCCAAGATTCTTCTTCCCCCATAGAGTATAAAAATGACATTCTGGTTATCTGTTGGTATACAACAACCACATGAAACCTTAGAAGTCTAAAACAAATTTTATTATTGCTCAACTTTTATGAGTTGATGGGGGCAATTCTCTTTCAGGGTCTCTCATGAAGTTGCATTCAGATGTTGGCTGGGACTGGAGTCTTCTAAAGCCTTGACCTTAACATTCATGATGGTTTCTGGCTGGGAGCTCGGCTGGGGTGATGACCAGAGCACCTACATGTGCCATGTACCTGTGGTTTGGGCTTCTGACAGCATGGGTTTGCTTCTAAGAAGAGGTATCAGGTCCGAAGAGAGTGTTCCAAGAGACCAGGCAGAAGCTCTAAGACGTCTTAAGACCTACCCTCGGAATGTTGCTTCTGTTACCTTCAAGAAGTTGCTTAGACCAGCCCTAGATTCAAGAGGAGGGGAATTAGACCCTATCTTTGAATGTGATGAGCACATGTACAGAGAGATAAGTCATTGAGGAGGTTATCATAGAGACTATTCAGCTCAACGACTGTGTCATTTTTGTGTGCTGAACTCTTTCATTGCTCCCCAGTGAGTAGGAGATGAAGTCCAAGCTTTCTCAAATACCACACATAGACTTTCCAGGGTTTGCAACACCTGTTTCTCCAACATCTTTTCCTTCCACTCCCAGCCTCCCACAATTGTTGTTTGCAAATCTCTCCACCCCACCTCTGCCGTAGACCTTAATGGCTATTCTCTCCTGTGATCCACCTTAAAATCCCTACCTATCCTTCTCACTTGGTCAACTCCTACTTTATCTTTTAAGACTACGTAGACATGAAGCTCACCTGAAATCCCAGCTTGGTTGGGGTGAGCCACTTTTGTGGGCTCCTGTTGCACCCTGGGTGCACTTATCATAATACTTGTATTGATGGTACCTGTTTATGCTTCTCTTTCCCTCATACTCCCAGGAGGTTAGCCTCTCGAAGGCAGGAACCAGATCCCCCTCATCTTTGCACCTTTGATACACAGTGTCTGCACAGAAGAGGTGCTCTAGGTTTGGTTGACATGACTGTGTGCTCACTGTGTGGCAGATCTGAGTCTTCTCCATCATCCATGATGCGGTTTTTCTACATAGAACATTGCAGCTCCTTTAATGCAAGAAAACAGGGAATAGGGGGTGTGGCTGCTTTGTAATGTATCAACTTGCCTAGACTGACCTATGTTTCCCAGAATTCCTTCTCCTTTATGTTTCAGGTTAGGGTGGGCCACAAGAGAGTCTCTTGTGGCAGATTTGGAGGGAGGAAGTGAAGGAGCAGCCAGGATGTAGCTCACAGGTTGGTGCTTCTCTGCTGGCTCGTCTTGTTGGTGTGAGGGCAGCAGCCAGGCTTGCGACCGTTCCTCTCCCTCTGCATCCTCCTTCGGCTTCTCTGCCTCCTGGGACAGCTCTGTGATGAACGGCACCAACTTGTCCTACAGGACATCAACACCGTCAAAGTTGGAGGCAGCAAGAGTTGACATAGGTTTGTCTGTCCCCTTGGATTCCAGCTTGTCCTTGCTTCTCTACTGCCTTCACTGAGACAGTAACCTTATAAAGACTGCCTGCTTAACTCCCACAATTTTCTAAGGTAAAAATCCTGTGAAAAAGATATATCTACATCTATATACATACAGGCATGTGTACATATATATATACACATATGCCTACCAAATACATATATTACCGCCTAGTGATTCTGCTTATCTGATCAAACTATGACTGATGTGGGTGAAGGGAGGTTACTGGGCAAAATTTAAGACATGTCCAAAACAATGGCAAGCCACCTAGCTTTTGTAATAACAGTTGCTGTAATAGAAATACAACCCATCAGAGAGCCGTAATAGCTCATGTCACAGGAGAGCATAGGAGCTCACGTTGAGCCTTTGGAGCAGAGAAGCTGGATTTCAAGGCTGGTTCCTCGCTTTATAGCTATATTCATTGGGCACACTCCAAATCTCGGTTTACTCATGGGTAAAATAGAGGGAGCAATCGCATGGGTTTATGGAGGATTAAGAGATAATCCACATGAAGTTCTTAGTATGTGACTACCATATAATTAGTGCTTAAACCAAGTGAGCTGATATTAATCATGTAAAATATACAAATACTTGTAGATAACACACTTGACCCAATTTATATTCTATTGATTTACATTTATGCCTATAATTCATAAACTGCCTTTATGAAGTACACGTGGACTCCATAAACTGAAGATTAGAGATTATCGTGCACTGTAGAGACAATGAGTACAAATATTTTGAGACCATCCCTAGTCATTGATGGGTTAAAGAGTTTATAGTAATAAATATAAATACAAATATATTTATAGATATAAATATAGATAATAATGTCAGCAATATTAATGAGATGCAATTGATGATTACCATGATGTAGTCAACAGCTTGTGCTAATTATGTAACTTCTTCATTTCTTTTGCTCTTTCAGAAATTTCCCTGTCGCCCTAGAGTTTTAAATTCTTCCTACTTTAAAAATGGAATCGATCCATATATTTAAAAGTGCTTTGTACATTTAAACCTTATGTTTGGCTCTTCTCCCCATGTTAACTTTTTAGGGAGTCATTTAAGAAGGTAGACAGAGTCATGGCATTCAGAGCCAGCTGAAATATCGATCCTTCTAGATGGCATCCGTGACCTACCAAAAACTTAGCAAGATGAGGAAATGACATAAGTCCTAGAAGTCCCATTGGCTCTCGGCGATGCCGTCTGCAGGGAGTGTGCAAAACAGAGAGTGAGGGAAGGTCTTGGAATGATTTGACTTTTTTACTCTTCTTGCCTTTTGGAACATTTGATTTTTTTTTTTTTTTTTTTAGTTCTCTGTTTATGAATTGAAAATGCTTTTGTTTATTAAGCTAATTAAATTATTTTAAGAACATAAACAATGCAAGATAAGGGACTCAAACATTGTGAGTCTCTCTGTCTCTCTCTGTGCTAACAAACGGTCCGTGTCATAATAAAACAAGTCTATTTCTAAATAAGGCAAAAACGACTGGGTCTCGTCTGGCAGAGCAAGACACCAAACACAGCGTCCCACTGTTTCTGCTGCCCCTGCTGCACCCTGGGAACTTCATGAAACCCAGTATTATGTAGCGGAGACCAAAGGTCAGTTCCCAGGCAACAAAAGACAATGCCCTTGATATCTGCTTATCACCCTTGAGTAAGTGGGGAAGGCTCTAGATCATGAGAATTTAAAGCAGCCCCTTCCCCATATTTGCCTGAGACTGTGATGATCTGAATTTGTACATGTTCTCACCTCATGAGCCTATCTATATACACCTTGAGAGAACTCCACAGTTTGTATTCCCACCTGGCACATAGGAGGCATTAGACATTAACGGTATTCTATGGAATAAAGAAACAATTTGAATTTTTGTTTTGGAAATGAAACTTCAGTTCAAATATAATCTCATATGAAGTTCCAATTTACAAGATAAAGCAAAGCCAGAGCCTTGGCCACTCCTCTTTCTTTCCCCTTGAGTAAGCTTCCTAGGAGTCCTTGGAACAGTAACTTGAAGATAAAAGATGAGATGAAAATTCTTGCATTTCTAAATGCTACTTTCTGAAAAACCCACTGTAATGTTCTTCAGGCCCAAGAAATGAGGGAGTGTATGTACCTTAGGCAGAGACAGACAGTATTCATTCTGCTTGCTGCATCTCTGAGGGTGCGCCTCAATGCTGGGCACTGCACGTGACTGACGGATGTTAAGCCTGCTTCCTTACAGATTCTGAACCCCACCCAGCACAAGTGGTGACTCCAAGGCTACCTCCTGAGGGATGCAGATCTCCAAGCCCAAGGCCCAGGGGCCTGATGCACTCCTGTCTCTTTCCTGCCTGTATCTCTCTCCCTTCTTATACATGGGCCTCTGTCCATGGCCTGATTCGCCCCAGCTCCAGGGAATTCACCAGAAGCATTTATTTACCTAGAATCTAGGAGTACAATGGAAGCTGGGTAAATCAACATTTTTTAGGGACATGAAGGGAAGTAGTATTTGAGTTGCTATTCTGGGGTGCATACTCTTAGATCAAAAAGAAAGTAGGTACAGTTTAGAATATATTCTCTCTTTTCAAGGTACTCATGGTGTCATTGGAAAGAGAGCACATGCCATCTTGTGCTATAGATTTGTCTTGAGGGCCAGATGGTATCATGCCCATGGAAGAACTGCTTGGTGCAAGAGTCAGGTTCTGACTATAACTGGGATCATCGATCACTGTGAGCATGTGGTCATGATGCATAAGGCACAATCTAGTCTGTTCATCTTAGTTTTTAAAGTACATTTCAGGAATCCAAGGAAACTTCTGTGTCATAATATCAAAACTGAAGTTCAGGGAGGAAGGATGATACTCTTTTGCTGTTGAGGGAGGACTGGGTTTCAGGAAGCAATGTCTCTGGAGGCGGGGTTCCCTCTTCTGTGAAGTCCACTTGTTGCCCTTTGGACCTCGTTGTGCTGGGTGATGCGTCAGTCAGGAGGGTGAGACAGAGTGTGCTTGACTGGATCTGAGCCTCAAAGCCGAATTCATGAAGATGCAGCCTCGTCCCTGACTTCGGCTCTCATTCCTGCCTTTCATGGGTTCACTGCTAGCTTTTGTAAATTAAATATCCACAAGCAGACACAATCTCTGGCAAGTTCAGCTGGAGCCAGGGAGACTAGCATTCTAGATGGCTGGCTTGGTGCCCATTGTTTCCTGTTTGGATGATAGATTATGTGAACACCCAGATTATAGCCATTATATAGCTAGAGAGCTGACTTGGTGCATGTATAGTTGAGTAACTTTTTATAATGAGGATGTACAATTTTTCAAACATCAATTATGTTATGAGGCAAAATGATGCCTATTGCTTTGCATTCTATCAATACCTCAAGGTTGTGTCTATTGTACTTCCTCAATTCTTCATCAGGAACCCTCATTTGGGGACATACATAGCATGTTTTTCACTATTTTTTAAAGAAACAATTTAAGCAAGCACTCTTTTGTGAAGAGCCTTCAGATAAGAGAGAACACAGGCCCTGGAAAGGGGTGTGTGATGGCCACTTTCCATAACTTTCTCTCACTCCATCTTAGCCATCACGCAGATTTCTCTGTTTTCTTCTTTGTGGTGTTGCCTGAGCGGCATCCCAACGTGTCCCCTATTCTTACCTGGGGCTTAGAGAGCAGCGCCCTCCCAGGAAGGGGAGAAAGGAGGAAGGGAGTCCGCAACTCTGGTCACTCTGACCTTTCCCAACTCTATTCTCTGGTTTGGTTTTCTCAGCATCATTGTGTCCCTCCCATCCCCTCTCCTTCCATCTTTTTTCTCTCTTCCTTTTCCCCTCTTTCCACTCTCCCCTGCTCCAGACTCAGCCACTATGTTGGGCCAGGAGAGGATAGTTTCAGTGTGCTTCATCTTGGAAATCTTTCTTTCCTCTATCTTTCTTTCTTCTAGGTGCTAGAGGGGTTGGGTGGAAGGGAACACAAAGTTCCAGATTCATGAAGGAAAGGAGTGCTGGTGGGAGCGGGGCTGAAGCTCACGGAGCTGGGGATGAAAAGACCACTCTTCGTTCTCAATGCCCCACTTTCAAAAACACCCAGAGAGGAAGCTGCAAAATTTCATCCTGCTTCTCAGAGGGCTGAGATGGCGTGACAAGAGCTGTGGTCGGAAATTAGCAGGTCGATGGTAAGGGAAAGTAGGAAGAGCGACAGTGGTGGGGGGCACAGCATAAAGCGTCTCCAAGGATTTCTCTTGGGGGAATTGCTGAATTCCTAACTTCCAGCCCCTTGGAACGCCCCATCAGCCTTCCTGGTGACTTTTTTTTGTTGTTCTTTGTTTTTGTTTTTTTGCAGTACGCGGGCCTCTCACTGTTGTGGCCTCTCCCATTGCGGAGCACAGGCTCTGGACGCACAGGCTCAGCGGCCATGGCTCACAGGCCCAGCCACTCCACGGCATGTGGGATCTTCCCGGACCGGGGCATGAACCCGTGTCCCCTGCATCAGCAGGCGGACTCTCAACCGCTGCGCCACCAGGGAAGCCCCCTGGTGACTTTTCTACTCCTTACTCCATGCCTAATCCCTGCTTTCCTCTCCCCAGGATGAAGCACCCTTTGGGCTACTTAGGTGGTGAGGCCCTTTACCACGGATCCTGCTATGGCATCAGGCAAAGGGTCTCAGGTTAAAGCTGACCCCAAACCACCACAGAGGACTACACCAGCCGACATAAAAGGGGAGGCTCTTTCTCCAGCCCTCCCAAAATTTTCAGTGTTGCCACCTGCTTGCTTCAGAGGCCTCAGTGCTCCCAGGGCAGAAAGGCCGGGGCGTTCATGTTCACATATGCTGCGGCACTAATGGAGAAATTCTCCTGCCAGTCTACTGGGAGGAATAGCCCATGAAACAGATTGTAAAGGCCTGGGCCGGGACTCGCTCTCCTGTGTCTTGGCACTTAATGTAGCTTTTTCCACTGGCAGGGATGGAGCAAGAGGCCAGGCTGCACCCCTCAGATGATGGACGCCCTGCCCAAACCATGCCTGTGAGGCTCCAGTCCTGTGCTCCCCAATTCTTCAATCCGGCCCCGGGCCCACGAGGGGTTTATTGAGTGGAACTATGCTTGACACCGAGGTGGCAGATTGGAGAGCAACCTCGTGACATGTTCCAAGTGTGAAATGACTTAAAAATCTGGGGGCCCGGTCCCAGGAGGCCCAGAGGCATGATGCTGGTGCCCAGACAGCGGCTGTCCCCCACTGGCTGTGAATCTGTTTCCCCACCCCTGGTCTGCCTGGTCAATATCAGGGTGTTTGCGGCTGGATTTGCCCCGTGTCTCCCCGGGCGTCTGTGTTGCAGCGAGTGCACGTTTCTGGGCTGTGGGGGATGGGCCGCCGGCCAGCGCGCTGGGGGCTCCCCCCTCACCCCGAAGTCGCAGCTGTGATGACTTCATGACTCTCACATGGCCTTGGGGCCGGGGAACAGGGCCGGGATTGTATTCGCAGGCTGCAAGCGCACGTGTGAAACAACTGCGTCAGGCTAGACCTCCTGACGCAGGAGTTTGTGAAAATCCGCTCTTAACTCCAGCTAGGACTCCCTGAGTGCCCCTGCCCCCTCTCCAAGACCCTTCAATAGTCTGAGTCCTGAGGTCCCTCTCAGCCATGGGCCACGTGGAGGGAATGATCCACACTAAACCACCTTTAGGTGGGTTTTCAGGTTTTAGGGGAAATAATGACATTTTGCATTTGAATCTGCCAATGAGCCCAGGTCTGTATTAGAGCAGTCCTGGGGAAAGAGATGGCTTTATTTCTCTTAGTAGCTTGTTTGCCTCTCCCCCGGAGAGATTCAGGGGAAGTGCTGTGGCCACAAGACCCTCAGGACCTTGCTTCACCAATGTCCAGATAGTGGGAGAAATGAGACTTGAGACCTCATGTGATGTGATTGTCAAGCTTCCTGTCATTTCAATGTGGTGACAGTGTTCCTGGCCATGACTGGATGGGAGGAGCTTGTGCCCAGGGGCCATCAGGTATGTTCATTGCAGCATTGTTTGTGATGGTGACAAATTGGAATAACCTAAGTGTCTATCAAAGAGAATGGAGAAATAAAATGTGGTGTATTTAGATGATGGCATTGTATACAGCAGTTAAAACAGATAACCAGACTGGGATAGAGCTCAAAAATGAAAAAAAAAAAATTAATGAGTTGAAGAATGATAACTACAGTATGAAACCATTTATGTAGAGAGAGAGAGAAAAGAAAACAGAAAAACCCTCATGAGGCCAGGCTGTGCTTTCTGTTCTGTGCTGTGCAGAGGCCCGGAAGCCTGGACCCCAAGCTCCAAACTGTCCATGGGAGAGGGACTGAAATTGGGGAAGGTGGTCAAAAGTTCCTTTTAAGTAAATGTTCTAATGTTTAAGGGGAGAATGATTTCATTTATTTCTTATATAATTAAAAATCGATTATAAAATAGGGGAAAATGAGGTGTTAGTGGTTTACAAACTTAATCCACCCAGATTTAGCAGATGTGGAGCTTTGCATTTTTGACCTATTTGTAGGTAATTAGTGGTTCCAGTTCATTTTTCTTTCTCTTTGCTGAGATGTAGCGAACTGATATGATGGAAAGGGTAGGACAAGGTACCATGAGTGTGTGTGTTCATAAATCCGCAGGGGGCTGTGTCAAGCGGCACTCAAGGAAGTCCTTTGCTGAGCAGTTAGTCTGCAGACTGTGGCCTTGTTGAATCACAGGGTCATCACCTGTGATGACATCACAGGTCATCGTGACAAGCACCGGTGCAGCACTTCTTGCTCTAACTGGGCTGGGAGAAGGGGGTGGGCCAGGTACCCAGGTAACCTGCATTGGACGTAGTCCTGACACTTCCCTTTGCACCTTCCACTTGGAAAATCTTGCAAGCAGATGCATGTTGGAAATTCACTTTACATGGGGGGTTAAGTGAATAATTTAGCTAAGAATAAACCCATATACACTCACAGGTGGTGATTGCTATAGTTACAGAGATTTTCAAGCACAAGATATAGTTCTGTATGTGTGTGTATGTGAATTAATAATATAGAAGTTTAAAGATAAGAAAAGGAAAACATGCTTTTGCAGAGAACAACCTTTAAAATTAGGAAAGAAATTATGAACCTATTAGGAAATGGCTTACTGTGTTTTATAATCAGTACCAATAATATTAGTTGTGTTCAAAAATATTCTTTTCCTTAATTATAATAATTTCATTCACATTGTAGAAAATTTAGCAGTTAAAGAAAAATATAAATAACAAAATAAAAAGCAGACAAAAATGAAGCAGAGGATAGCTCAATGATTTGATTATGGATGTTTTCTTCTAGATTTTTCTATTATTGATATCACAGAATCTTCATCCTACTGGTGATATTGTTTTGTAGCCCATTTTTATCATACTGTTATTAATAATTGAAAGTCCATCACCCAGAGAAGTTCCCTTAATACCCCTTTCTATTCAATTTCCTACTCACCCTAGGCCTTGGTGACCATTGATCTGATTTGTCACTATACTTTTGCCTTTTTCAAAATGTCATATTAATGGAATCATACTGTGTGTGGCCTTTGTGACTAGCTTCTTTGACTTATCATAACACTTTTGAGATTCTTCCATGTCATTGCATATATCAGAAGTTATTTCTTTTTATTGCTGAATAGAATTTCATTGTATGGGTCTATTACAGTTTGTTTATCCAATTACCATTTTTAGGATTTGCTGAGTTTTGAAATCTGTGGGTTGAAGTATTTCATCCATTTTGGAATATTCTTGGAGACTATTTTTTCAAAATTACTTCTGTCTAAATCTCAGTCTCTCCTCTCTGTCTGGGATGAAAGTTGCAGTGACTACTATGTTTGCTTCAGTTCCCATACCTCTTAAGCTTTGTTCTGTTCTTTCCATTCTTTTCCTCTCTTGCTTCAGTTTGAGTCTTTTCTGTTGACTTTAGCTATGCTACTTTATTTTTTTTAATCCTTGAATACTCATGATGATATTGCCATAAATAAGGTTGCGCAAATAGAACCTGAAAATTTACTCCTACCCTCCTTTTTAAAAAATTGAAGTATAATTGACAAACAATATCACATCAGTTTCAGGTGTATGTCATAGTGATTTGATATGTATATACATTTTTAAATGATCACTACAAAAAGTTAGTTACCACCTGTCACCTTACAAAGTTATTAAATGGTATTGACTATATTCCCCATGCTGCACATTACATCTTCATGACTCATTTATTTTATTAATGAGGTTTGTACCCCTTAATCCCCTTCACCTATTTCACCCACCACCCTAACACCTTCTCCTCTCATTATCACCAGTTTGTTCCCTGTATCTATGAGTCTGTTTCTGTTCTGTTTTGTTTATGCATTTATTTCATTTTTTAAATTCCACATATAGTAAGTGAGATCATACAGTAACTGTCTTTCTCTGTCTGACTTAATTTCACTTAGCATAACACCCTCTAGGTTCATCCATGTTGTTGCAAGATTTCATTCTTTTTTATGGCTGAGAATATCCTATTGTATATATATATATATATATATATACTCCTATCCATCTTTTGTTTGGTTAACTCTTAGTCATCATCTAGACTTCACTTCCTCAGGAA
>NW_006773367.1:635511-716326 GCF_000442215.2 Lipotes vexillifer | reverse complement strand
GGAATGCCTTTTCTGATCTCCAAGATGAGGCCAGATTCCCTGTTATACACTCTCAAAGCACCACATGCCTTTCCCTCTGAGTACTAACCAAAGTCATTATTTTGCTGGCATTTTACTTAACTGTGGAATTGTTTGTCTGCCTTCTCCTTTAGATCATAAGCTCCACAGGACAGGGGTTGTGTTTCCTTTTTTGTTTATTATTGTTTCTCCATCTGTAGCCTGGTTCATAAAACATCATAGGATCTTAATATTTTTGAAATCTATATGGAATGTGTACCTTTCTGGTTACTTGAAGGCCCGCCTCATCATAGCATGGAGTACATCATCTGTGCCTGGACACCAAGCCACCCACCCTCGGGGATGGTCTTTACAGCAACATTTACTATGGACTGCCTCAGTGGACTTCAGAGGTGGAGGACAAACTGTTACTAAGTCTAAGCTCTCTCTGCTTGCCACACAACAGGCCACAAGGTGTTGAGGCAAGGAATATGACTTTATCCAGAAAGCCAGCAGACCGAGAAGATGGTAGACTAATGTCTCCAAAAAACCATCTTATTGGTGTTTGGATGCCGGTTTCTTTTATAGAATAGAGAATGGGGAGGAGATGAGGAAGTAAAGTGGAAAAGGTCATAAGATTTGCAAATGTCCCCTGGAATGGCCAGCCTAGGAGAGGAGATGTGTTAATTTCTTCTTTCTTGCAGCCATCCACAGGCGGACAGGGTCAGTATGTTTCCCTGAACAAAGGCACTTTGGTTTAACATTCAGGCAGAGGGGCAGGGTTCCCCGAGGCAGACCATTATGTACAGACGGTATCCTTTTAGTGAATAAAAGCAGCTGAAGGCAAAAGTTAAAGTAAAAGAAACAGGTCCAACATGTAGTCAGATTTGGCTCTTCCCTATTTCAAAACCACTTACGCAAGGGCACATCGGAGAACCTGCTGCCATAGCATGGATGGAAAACCAAGCTGAAAGCAGAAAAACAGTTTGAACATAACTGTTGTAGACAGCCTTTGGACTCATGGAAAACTGCTAGCTCTCTTGGCTGAATTCTAGGTTGTAAACTTCTAATTTTGTGGGTTGACCTAGCAATTCTCATTTCTGGGAAACAATGGAGCCAATTCTCTGTTCTCCTGGTTTGCAAAGGATCTTCTGCTATTTGTGACTACCATTAAGTCGCCATGCTGCCTTACTTTCACTACTATGCCCTGGGAGAAGGAGATTTATTTGCCCTCCTTTCCTCCCTCTCTCCCTTTTCTTTCTTTCCTTCTCTCCTTTCTTTCTCTCTTTCCTTCTTTCTTTCTTTCATTTGTTCTTTCTTTCTCTTTCTTTCCTTCCTTCTTTCTTTCTTTCTCTCCTCCCTCCCTCCCTCCCTCCCTTCCTTCCTTCCTTCCTTCCTTCCTTCCTTCCTTTCACTTCTTCCCTTTTTCTTTCCCCTCTCTTTCTATATCTTCTTTGCTGGCAAAGACAAAAATATATAACTCCAAACAGTGAAATTAGTGTTTCAGCCTGGGGAGCTCTACATATGCATTCCAGAGGACATAAAGTTTGAACTGGGTGAGAAAGTTGAAGTAGGATTTTCTGCATAATATATCTAATTGCACATAAAGTGGAGAACTTTCCATTTTTCCATATCCATGTATATGGACATTTATGAATCTACAGATAATAAGAATAGGGAAAAGAAGAAATAAATAAGCATAGCTAACATTTATTTATCACATGCATTATCCCATTTGATATTCCCACATATCCAGACAGGAAAGTATTGCTAGTATCCATTTATAGAGAAAGGAACTAGATGCTCAGTGGGAAACATCTCTGTAACTCTGAGAGGAAAATCTTGGAAGGTACCAGTGATGCTTTTAAAATTTATATTAACCCTTACTTTTATGGAAATGGCACTGTTAGCGAATTTAACTTGCCAGTGCATCTCTCTGATCATTTCCTCTATTGTTGAAAACCTCCCAGTGGTCCCCTATTTTCTAACCAAAGCCAGACAAGTTGACATATCATGGAACTTTCCAGGGACTTGCTGTTCTAGTGCACACTGGGAATTTCCAACTTATTTTCCCATGGAATGCATTTTCTCCTGGATCATCTTCCAGTTTTCCAGTGACCTTGGATATGCTTACCTGTAAAATAAAATGTAAGTACCTAAATCTTGTTCCTCATACCATAGTTTACTCATTTCTGGCTATCTTGAAAGTTTGATGGAGCCAGGCAGGTAATGTAAATGCAAGAAGCCACAAAGAATGAAGTGATAGGTGATAACTGACCTTCCACAGAGAAGGGAGGTCAGGAGCATGACCCACTAGAAGGTATACGCCTGACCAAAGGAGCTTCCAGCTCTAGCTGAATGTTGTGAAATGTAGGCTCATAATGATGGAGATTTTGCTATCCCAAGAGAATTTGGAAGCCTGGATTTTGATTTAAACTATTCTTATTTTTAAAGAATGGCAACTAATGCGTGTTTAAAACTCTTTGTGGGTGAACACTGTGTGAGCCAAGCAAAACACACCCACAAACTGAATTTGGCCAGTGGAACAGCTTGTTTGTGACTTTTACTCTACATAATAAGATCTCTGCTTCCTTTTTCTGCAATAAAATGACACAAAATTGTTGAATATAAACTTCTTATTTTAGGAAACAGTATACCAATTCTTTTTATTCATTTTTCATGATCAAATATAAACAAATACTACACACATACACACACACACATTTGCATGTATACATATATGCAAATATAAACTGCAGTCACACCTACATTTGGCCAACACGTTTTCTAGATTCACCTCTGTGTGACCAGGCTTCGGACTGCTCTTCTTTTCCACATTCCCTAAAGAGCCACATGCAGTAAGAGACAGTGATCTGCACTTTTCAATCCCAGGCTATCCACACCAGTGGTGATTGATTTAAACTATTTTTTATGGGATCTGTTTGCATGTGGTATAACTGGTGGTGGTTTCTAGGTATCCATATGTTTGCACCTAATACCTTTAAAAATATCTGCAGAAGATGAAAATTATATTGTAGGGTGAGCTTGTTTGCAGCCACATGGGTGAGAAAACTGGATAGAGGAAAAGATATTGATATTCTCCTTAAAAGGTCTATGCCCTGAATCCTGTTATAAATAGAGTTCTGGTTAAATACTAGTGAAGCACTCATTCGGTACATGTGGGGATTGCTATTGGTGTGTACACTTTTTGGAGGATGGACAACTGAGAGTCTGATGTGGCTCTTACCATGGCTGAGCTCGTGCTGAGTCCCTCTCGCCCACCCTCTCCCACTTCATGCCTCTTGTGTGAAGCTTCCTCTAACTGTCTTGCCTTCCCTACTTATGGAGGGCTACTCACTCCCTTTCCTGTAGTGCACATCTGGTGCAATGGGGGCACCCTATGGCAATGCTGTATGAGCATAAAATCTGCTTGTCCATCCCTCTCTTGGACATGCAAGCGTGAGAGCTATAGGGGCGGTGTTATCTGTGAATTCCAGTTCCTTGCACTGCACCTAGTACACAGGAGACATTCAATAAACTGGAGTGAATGGTTATTTGAACACAACCTGGAAATTTAGAAAGTATCAGGTAGAATAACGACTAGAACCCTCTATCCACGGAATAGGAAGATTTGACATCTGAGCCTCCCATCACTTGGAGTGTTCACGTAGAAGTTGGATGACTGCTCTGGAAAGTATTTCTGTATGGAGTTAGGAGGCTGACTGAGAGCCTCGCCCAGGTCCCTTCTAGCTGTGAGATTTAACAAGGCTTTCAGCTTTCCCAGCTATTTGTTCTGGTCCCTGGGTAGCAGAGTTAGCGGAGCAGATACTGTGGACACTCCACTCTGTCCCCTCCCCCACCGCCCCAGTTTTACCATTTTTACACACAGGCATGACTGCCACCTGCCAGTACCTGCATTTCACTGCCTGGGGCTTTTGTCTGGCTTCTGGAGCCCACTCTACCTGCAGACACTGCAGGCTAGAGATGCTGGAGGATTAACAGCTCCTGGAAGCATCCCTCAACCCATGAGTAAAGGGGGCTGGTGGATAAATACCCCAGCTTCGTTGCCTTACAGATGGGATACTGCTACCTGGCTTCCGCCAGGGAGGTCAAGCTCCAAAGTCCACAGTGGAAATGAGCCTGATAACGCATGCTTTAATGCCTTTCTTTTTTTTTTTTTAAATAATTTTTAAACAAATTTATTTATTTTATTTATTTATTTTTGGCTGCATTAGGTCTTCATTGCTGCGCACAGGATTTCTCTAGTTGCAGCGAGCGAGGGCTACTCTACATTGCGGTGCTCAAGCTTCTCATTGCGGTGGCTTCTCTTGTTGTGGAGCACAGGCTCTAGGCACGCAGGCTTCAGTAGTTGTGGCTCACGGGCTCTAGAGCGCAGGCTCAGTAGTTGTGGCGCACAGGCTTAGCTGCTCCATGGCATGTGGGATCTTCCCAGACCAGGGCTCGAACCTGTGTCCCCTGCATTGGCAGGCAGATTCTTAACCACTGCGCCACCAGGGAACCCCATTAATGCCTTTCTTGTCTCCCTTCCCCACTGCTCTCCTGGTGGTTCCTGGGGTCACCTCCCAAATACATGACTTACACTTGAATTCTTGCCATGGTGTCTACTTCTGGGGAAAACCAAAAAGATAGTTGGACTCTCAGCACGTTCCTTCCATGGGCTAATTCAAGAGACACCCACATTTTTTCCCCAAAGTGGAATTCAATGCAACAAATAGCAGATCCAAGATAGAAGATTCAGAAGTCGTAGGGACTAGGGCCTTGGCTAGAAATGCAGCAGTGGGAATACAGCTGCATTGTTTCATAAACTAATTTAGAGCTCCCACACCTCAAAGCTGAGGCAATGTCTAGCACTAAAGCAAACAGTGTGACTGAAACTCTCCACAGTGCCTGACAAGCTCGGCCAGCAATTCTGTGACACCTTTGGTAGCTGCTCTCATTACATGACACGGTGTGGTTTTCAAACGGCTTATGGCTGAATAATAGCAACAAGGGTTCAGGAGTCTCCACAGATAATTAATGTGTGGGAACTAGGTAGGGGGACAGGTGAAAGGTAAATTAAAATCCTTGTGGATTGTCTTAAACTTGGAGCCAGTTAATATGCTGTGGCAGAGATGGCAGATTTTATGGTTATGAAATGCTCACATAACAGCCAGGGGTGCGGTTTTACAGGATCCCTTGTAATGACCAGGCTATTAAACATCAAGCAGGAACTGGATCCCCCCAATCCCCACCACCCCCACCCCGCAACTGCCCCACCTGAGATTTCTCCAGGGAAAAAGCATAACTAGAGGCAAATACAAGATGCCATCCTCAAAGCAAATCCGACCCCGAGAGTGGCAAGTCTCATGATTAATACTAACCCTGGATACACCCAGCCCTAGGATGACCATACAAACAGCTGAGCCAGGAAATACAACATGAGAAATGTGTGACTAATGAGGAAACCCAGTCTGCTGGGATATGCTGTTGGAGGGAACGAGCCACAGAGCTTGACCAACGTGAAAGTTCTAGCTTGGCCTGGCTCCTGCTGACAAAATCTGTGATCAGAACTGGAAAGAATACATGAGTGGTGGATAAAGAGGCTCCTTTCATTCCCCTCAGCTAAAGACGGTCTGTTGCTCTTCTGAAAGCGGAACTCTAAGAGATTCTAACGAAGGCCTCAAAGCTGTAAGCTGAGCACAGGGTCATTGGCACAGTGCCTGCTTTAACTTGACCAGAAGACTTTCCAAGCCAAGCCATGCTTTTATATGCATTGGAAGAGGTCTCTATGTCTGCCCGGTTCTGGGAGTCCAGACAACTGTAGAATAAAAACAAGTGGGGGAAAATGTAGTTTCAGTGGTTCCATGTCTAAATACGCCACTTGAAAAAGAGTCCATTTGTTAAAAACAAAACAAAACAAAACAAAACAAAAAAACTTTAATTTTGTTAAAAGGCTCTAAATACAGACTGCCGCTGAGCCAGGTCAGGATTAACTCAATGTTTGGGCTGAGTCTTTGGTTGGCACCTACTTATTTTATGGTATATAAGAATCCAGATGACAAATAAGCATAAACGTAATTGTTAACCATGAAATTCTATACCTCCGTCCCATCTGATTTGAGGACCTGTCTGCCCTCCACTCTTCGCAAAACCCTGCGTGGCAGGTATTTTCAGTTCCGAGCTGGTCTAAATAAATCCCATGTTTGGGAAGGCTTTGCAGGTATTACCAACTCAGACTCCTACAACATGGCGTCCAGAAGACCTCTTCCCGTGTCTCACTCTGCTTTCATCCGGATAGAAGGTAAGTCAGTGCTTTGATGTAATACCAGGCAGTGTCTTTTCTCCTCAAATCCAATCCTGTTTGCCTCAAACAGTTCAATTCAAAACTGCGGGGCTGTGTAGGGGGCAGGACCCTCTCTTACTGTCAGGTTGCAGAAACATGGTCATTAAATTTGGGTTCGGCTAACATGCTGAGCATTGACTCAATGTCACATCCATAACTTTATTATATCTTCTCATCTGCACTGTAATGCAACACTTAGGAATCCCTTGTTTCAGGTAAAGAAACAGCCTCTGTGAGCGCCACGGTCACTTGTCCCAGTTCCATCATCTGTCCAGGGGCAGATTTAGAAAGAGCCAAGCTGGAAACCCTGCTCTGAGCCCCTAGTTCTTTCCATTACAGATGTTTGAGCAATAATTAATTAGGAATGACAGCAGAGAGGAAAAATCTAATGTACCAATAAACTTCATTTTCCTGGCTGCTCTTAAAAAAGCATAAGAGTGTAATTTGAACAATAAATCATTTCTTAAAAATACGACTTCTGAATTTTTTCTTTCTTGCCTACGACAGACTCCTGGTCTCTTTCTCGATGCGGCTGCTCTCCTTTCTCTGATAGACTTCCTTTCTCCTAATGTGTTTCAAGTCCCCTGACCATGTGTGCTGAATGGAGGAAAAGATAGGCAGTATTGCTTTTCAAATGTCCCAGGAAACCCAATATCATGCATTCACTGCTCACTGCACTGAAATGGAACTTCTAACTGCAACAGAGTACACTCCAGGCACTCATCAGCCTCAGACATCTGCAACCTTTCACATTCAAAACATCTGATTTTTCTTGCCTTCCATTGGGTACTTTTCTTTTTTCTGTAAGCATTGGGAAGGTTTCAATAAGGTGGTCCTAGTTGGCAAGGTCAGGGATGAAGGAGTATTTGATGCTGGTTTAAAGTTTGGTAAAGTAAATGATTACACAGTGAGGAAATGAGAACTATTAAAAAAAAGTTTATCATATTATCCACTTAGGAATTATAGGAAATTTAGATTCTATTCTAATTACTATAATTTTGTTACAGGGTTTGGAACTCAGAGCCTTAATTCAGCTTATGATCACTGAAATTTCAAAGTGAAATTTCACTGAGCCATATCAGATGTTTTGTGGCAGAGCCGTTCAAAACGGAATGCACGTGTGCTGAAATAGGGGGAGGGCATTGTCAAATCCTGGACAGTGAAAGGAGATACCCTTAAGAAAGACATAGGAAGGGGATGTTTCCCCCAGCTCTTTCTACCTTTGAGGGAGAAATTACAGAAGTAATTCCCACACAACGTTAAATTCTTCTTTGGAATATCCCACAAACTCCCAACATTTGCCACGTGGTTGGTTCATTGATTTGTGCATAAAGCTATGTCACATTTTGAAATCCCTTGAGAAGCATTTCTCAGGCTGCAAAATCCAGGATGTGGTAAGCAGTAATTGATTTTCATCATACAAATGGATGGGTTCTGTTATCTGAACCAAATAGACTATACATTCTAGAAATTTGTATTTTGGCTATATTTCTTAACAAATAATGTTATTTGTTGCTTTAGTATTATTTTTTAAATAAAAGAGAGTTTGACAGTAATGAATTCTGTAACCAGTTAAGGAAATGCCCAAATAGGGGAACTTATTGCTTCTCCAGAAAGAGACAAACACCTACCTCACTGGGATACTGGGTGCTGCCTGTAGGTTGAACCAGGATCATCCCTGGTTGACAGGCTGTCCCTGTAGTTTCTTGTGACTTCACTCTTCCTGGATTATAATTCATCTACAAACCTAACTTTATAGATACTTACACAAAGGTAAGAGGTATCAAATGCAAGCTTTATAAATTTAGCATTTTGATGCCTTTTTCCATTTAGGGTTTCTTTTTACAAATACTGCAGAATCTACCTGCAGAAGCCAGGAGAGTGGCAGGAAGCTGGGGCAGCATTCTCCACTGAACTCTGGTTTTTGTCCTGGGAACCACGTCAGCTTCCATTTGGTGTCACTCTGCTCAGCTAAAGCTGTCTAGACCAAATCCCAGGCCAAGCGTTCCCCTCACAAGGCTCCCGCTGTATTTCCTCCACTTAATGCAGTGAATAAGTGCCTGGTAGTGAGTGACAAATCTCCTACTACTCCCATTTACTCCTGTTCACATGAGCTTTTAGATCCACAGACACTTCATGGAAGATAAATCACAGAGAACAGCACAGGGACACAGCTAGCAGCCAACATGCTCAGCAACCTTTCTCTCTCATTCTGTGGCAGACCTGGATTCCTGGGTAACTGGGCGTTGGTGTAGCCTGGAGGGGCTGAGAACTGACCGAAGAGGTAAAGGCAAGCCTTCAAACCCAACTACAAATGTGGTTTATTTATACCCCAGACATTTAAAAGTCCCCAGAGCTCAAAAAAAAAAAAAAAAATCACACTTTTAATTAAGGACATTTCCTTTTATGAGTTCCTGAAGGTAATGGCATTGTGCACAGGAATTTAATAGTTTGGGGGATTTTGTTTAAGTACTGATGATTCCCTTACACAATTGAAGCCTATTTCATGGATAAATGTCTTCAGTTTTCAGATATTTTTCATCAAGATGGCCCTTCTTCTAAAGCAACAATTAAAGAAAAATTTGCTGATGTGAGTTTAAGGATTACAGGTGTCTAATGATGGCTTCAATAATTATCAATATGCATTTAGAGAAAACCTAGCTGTCCAATGTGGTAACTACTGGCCATATGTGACTATTTAAAGTGAACTTTAAATTAGTTAAAATGAAATGAACTTTTTGGTTCTTTTGTCACACCAGCCACATTTCAAGTGCTTACTAGCCACATATGGCTAGTGGCTGCCATATTGTATATACAGGTAGAACATTTCCATCATAGCAAAAAGTTCTATTGGATGTTACTGAGTCCTAAAGCATGAAAACAGGTGGACTGCACAATGGATACTCTACAGATGTGGGAAGTTGTCAGCCCTTGGAAAATGGACACCTTCCTGTTAAAGAGATGAACAGTGAAAAATGATGTTCTGTATGAGCACACTACCAAGATGGAACAGGGGTGAGAAGTCAATGCCAAAATAGAGGCATGGCATTCAAAGCTGAATGATCCTGGGCAGGAATGCAGAAACTAGTCCTATACCACGAGCAGACTTGGGGCTAAGAAATGAGTGATGCCAAAGTCTGTGGGAGCAAGAGAGAATAAAAGAGAAAACATACAAGCACAGTTGTGACATGGAGGGGATCTAGAATTCTCAAAGAGTGTTAGTTTATTTCTGCTGCAACAAATTACTACAAACTATCTCACTTAAAACAGCACAAATTTATTGTTACAGTTCTGGAGGTCAGAAGTTTCACTGGGTTATAACGAAGCAGTTTCTTCTGGAGCCTTTAGTTTTCTTGCCTTTTCCAGCTTCCAGAGGCCTCTTGCATTGCTTGGCTTCTTGGCCCCTTCCTCCCATTCAAAGTCAGCAACAAAGCACCTTCGAATCTCTGCCTCATCCCTATTTCCATCATCAAATCTCCTTCTCTGATGCTCACTTATAAGGAACCTTCTGATTACATTTCCCCCACCAGATAATCCAGGATCATCTCTCCATCTCAAGGTCCATAGTCTTAATTACACCTGCAAAGTCCCTTTCACCATGTGAGGTGACATACCCACAGGTTTGGAGAATTGGGATGTGCACATCTTTGGGGGAGCATTGTTCTGCCCACCATAAGTGTGATAACACCAAAGAGTCTGCTCAAAACCCTGAGACCTCACAGATATTTATAATTTAGAGGTCACCAAGCTTTCAAACCACAAGAAACAATTTATTAATTTATATTCCACCTTGTTCCAGAGATGAGTTAAATTTATAAAAACATATACATACAGGATAGAGCTTCAAATAGGATGAAAGGAGAAAGATGGACTGAGTAAGAATACAATGATGCAAAGAATGAAGCTTAGAAATATGCTGTGTAATGACCTCATCTCCTCCATTGTGGGAATCTTAAAGACAGAAGACTCTGTAGAATCTAAGAGTATGTTCTAAATGTTACCACCAAGTGATTCAGACAAGGGGTGTAACCAGAAATTCCAAATAATCACACCCTGAAGGTCAAAAAAATAGAGATGGAAACTGTGGGTATAGGGCAGGACATTTTTTTTTAATGTAGCAGAATGGAATGGCATCCCCCTTTTCCTTAAGATTTGGGAAGGTACACCTTCTATCAGAAGTCATGCAATGTGCAATGTTTCTGACAGTTCAACTCTGTTTCAGGCCCTGATTTCAAGGATATGTAGCACTTAGAGTTCATCAAGCTTTTAGACCCTAAGAAGTTATTTATTAATTTATATTCCCCGATTCCAAAAATGAGTTAGCTGATTATAACAATGTGTGTAATATAAGGTATGGCGTCAAATATAATTTGGGTGAAGGAAGAATCAGGAAAAAAATACAATGAGGGAAGGAATGAGGCTTAAAAAACATGCTGTGTATTGACTTGAACCTGTTTTGATTGGGTTGAACATATGGTCTTAACCTGATCATTTATATAGTTGGCAATGTTTTTGAGATGGAAAACAACAAAGAGCATCACTGAGAAAAGCTCTAGTTAGTCTTGTTACTAAAGTGAGACAAGAAATTCTTCCTGGAGTTCTGACAAACAGAACATAATGATTGATGTCCTCAACAATGCCCTATCCTTGAATGTTGGAGTTTTTTAAGGCTTTTTCTAATAATGACCCTTTATTTAGGCTTTTGGAATCCCCAAAACATAATTCATAAAAAGCAGTTCTTCAGAGATCCAAGGAAATGAAATCTGTGTGCCTGGCTTCTTTCTGCTCCTCCAGAGTCAGGAGGATAGCTGAGAACACCTAGAAAAACAAATTAACACTGAGCCTTCAAATAGTTTTAAATACTGTTTCTTTCTATTGGACTTTTGGATAAGTACTGGGCACATGTCGGCTTGATATCCTATTCTCCAGCTAGTACCTGGAGTGTGTTATTTCATGTTACCAACTGTGTCATCCCATCTCTGTCCAGAAGAAAGCTGGGATATTCCCCACTGACACAGGCTTCTTGGAACATAACTATAAATCTCCTCCAGGTCATAGGAAACCATCAGACAATTGAGAACTTAAAAAAGTTGCCCTATATAGCATGCCCAAAGAGATCTGTTCTGCCACACGCCCTTTAGTATACTTAAGACAGACTGCATTGGTCAACACACTTGTCTCTACTTTGCACTGTGGTCAAATGGATATTACAGATATCGAAGACAGGTAATTAATGACAGGGGCAGTGCTTGGAGATGTGGCTATCCCAGATACTTCTGTGAAGGCTGTCAACTTCCCAGCACCTCATGTTTTGTGAAAGTTTAGAGACAATTGCATACTGGTGAAAACAAACCCATCTCTCCACTGCCAGCTTCCCCTCTCTTCTCCCTTCCATCCCTTTCCCTTTCCTCCCCCATATTACCTACTTCTCCTTCCTTTTCTTTTTGCCCTCCCATTTTTCCCTTTGCCCAGCACACTGACAATCAAAGAACACCTTAGAAGTTCTGAATGCCAAGACATTATATCAAATAATTTTCAAAGGGGACTGTTTTTAAAAGTGACACTTCAAGAGTACACTTCAAGGTGGGTCATGGTGTGCCCTGTACAATCAGAGAACATTTTTAACTCAAGTATATAGGGTAACATATCTCATCCCACAATTTATCCCTACTGATCTGTACATAAAATGCAAGGGCAAGCACAGAGATTATAAAGCTGAGCATTGGCTTAGTGAATGAGTGGTATGTTCTTGTTCTAAAATATTTCACTGCTATAATAAGTAGGGCAGCACAGTGGAGCTAGCTGCATGGGGTTTGTGCCAGGTTAGAAATCAGATGCCTTAGATTATCCATGCACACCAGTGCTTCTGACACCCAAAATGTGGCCGAGGAGGGGTCCCCTTGTTCAGGCCAGCTTATGACATTCTAATGCAGTCTAGAGCCTGTCTTTATCCCCATCCTCCAGAACCTGGGAACAGTGCAGGCACTGCATTGAACTCATCTTGCAGAATGGTGCAGAGGGGGCTATAAAATCTTCAAGCACATATTTGGTCGTCTTTCTTGAACTTCGAGTTCTGAATGTGCACTGCAAGCTCTGCTAACAAGGGGGACTAAGCCAGCCCAACACTTCAGGGATCTTTCCAGAAAGTTTCAGCCTTCCCCATAGTCCCTGGGGGAATCTTTTCTGCTACTTCTCATCTCCTGAGCAATTTGAGAACAACATACTCATTTGATTTGTAAGGTGAGGGCCTGGTGAAACTGTGAATGAAGTATCTTGAGGGGAAGAAGGCAATGTTTTCCAAGTGCCTTGGCTAATATGTTCAGACTTGGTTCAGGCGGGTCTGTGTAATTTGTTTGCTCCCATCATGGAGTCACAAAGGCGACTCTGTCTTGCCGGGAGTACAGAGGGAAGAGAGGGACAGGAGGAGAGCCCATGCGAAGAGCACACCATGCTGTTTTCTCAGGACAGATGCTCTCTACTGGGAGAGAAGAAGCCATTGTGTTGGGTCTGTCTGCTGTGTGGATGGCACATGGGTGTACCCGCAGCCCAGGCCAGGGCACACAGATGCAATCCCAGTATACTGTTGGGTTTTGCTTTTTCTGGCAGGGGGGCGAAAAGAATGTTAATATTTTGTGACCACTAAGACAGATGTCCTATCTTTACTCAGTTCACCCTAAAGGGTTAAAAAATCCCTTCATTCCTTCTTTGTTCTCTGACAGTAGAACCATCTACCTCCCTGGGGCAGGGAGAAGCTGCTTTCTTCTCAGACTTCAGATTTTAGCCTAAATGTCACTTTCTGAAAGACTCCTTCTCTGATCCCCAAGAAGTTAAGCCCCTTCCCTGACCCCCATGTGAATTTCATTTGCAGCTTTTCCTGTGTCACAGACAATGGGAGCCTAGTGTCAGTCTAGGGAACACAGATCCTGGAGGTAAGTTGCCTGGGCTGAAATTCCAGCTCTCCCATGGTCTGTGAAACTTTGAGAAATGTACTGCATTGTTTTATGCTTTAATTTTTTCATACATAGAATGAGGGTATTAACTGCTTCTACCTCATGGAGAAATTACAATGATTATATAGGTTAAACAGACGTAAAGAGCTTAGTGCCTCACACAGGGAGGCCCTATATATATGTTCATATTACTATTCATATATTTGCTTACTTATTTATGCTTTCTCTTCCCCCCAAACTAAGCTTCCATTAGGGCAGAGGTTATATATACATATAATTTTGTTTTCATGTTGAATGAAAGGGAAGACAAGATACCAATCTTCTATTATAGAAACTTACAGTATTAAATTAGAATCCCTGCCTCACACCATTTACAAAGATCAAGGATTAAAGACCTCCATGAGAAAAGTATAACAATCGTTATAAAAGTTTGGAGAATATCATTATGACCTTGGGGTTAAGGAAGGATTCCTTAAACAATAAAAAAGTACTTATCATAAAAGAAATGATAAATGCATTAAAATTCTGTGTAATAAAAATCATCAGAAGCATGATGAAAAAATTGCATTCTTAGAAAAATATTTGCAACCACATAGCTGATAGAGAATAAGTATTTGACGTATAAAGGAAACCTAAATCCTTAACAAACAGAAGAAGTTTAGCATCATTAGTTATTAGAGAAATACAAATTAGTATTCCAATAAATAACATTTCACATCCATCAATTGGCAAGACTTAAAATCTCTGACAATAGCAAATGTTGGAAGTCTATGGAGAAATGGGGTTCCTATGCCCTATTAATGGGAACATAAAATCATACAAGTATTTTGGAAAATAATTGGGAAATGATGAGCACTGAGATAATTAGAGTGGCTTCCCTCTGGAGAGGGTGGGAGGAGATGGGACTGGAAAAAGTCGTACACTGTAAACTTCAAATATATTTGAAATATATTTTTAAATATTTAAAAATAAATATGACATAATATTAAGATTTACTAAGCTGAGCTGTTAGGGATGGCAATTCATTGTATTATTTTCAATTCTTATTTCTATATGTGAAATACCTTTGTTATTTAAACAGCTAAAATAATTAAATATAAAGGCCTCAGAGATCATCTGGTGCAGTGGTCTCCAAACTCTGGTGCACATTCAGGCACTGCAGGGCTGATAAATCACAGATCATGGGGATACACCCCAGAGTCTCTGATGCAGCAAGTGTGGAGTGGAGCCTTGGAATCTGCATTCCTAACAAGCTCCCAATAAGTGCTGACGCTGCTTGTCCACTTTGAGAACCACTGATCTAGCCCAGCTCTTTCATTCTGGAGATAAGGACCACATGACCAGCAAAGAGGAGTCATTTCATTTTTTCCCTCCAAAAAATACTTGTAGGGTGCCTGCTGTGTGCCAGGCACCGCTCCAGTACTGGTGATCCAGATCTTAGCAAGATAGACACACTCTCTGCTGTCCTAGAGATTTTGCTCAGTTGGGGGGAAGGGAGGAGGGTGTGAACAAAAAGTAAACAAATAAGTAAACAAGATAATTTCAGACAGTGGCAAGTTCTAAGAAGAAAACCAAATAGGGAGAGTTGAAAGGGCAGGGACATTATTAAATTGGCTCAGGTCTCTTTGAGGAGGTGACATTTAAGCTGAGATGGAAGGATGAGAAAGAAGATCTGGGGAAGTGAGCTCCAGGCAGAGGAGAGAGAAAGTTCAAAGCTTGGGGCAAGAAAGAAATAATGAAACCCCAGGGACTAGAAAATATATGAAAAGAAGTTTAACATCTTTGGTTATTAGAGAAATAACTAATTGCCAATTAGTAACTAACAAACTAACAACTATTAAAGAAATAGTCACTCTTTTTAGATCATAGCAACCAAAAGGCAGACAGTGGGATGTGAAGTCAGAGAGGTAGGCGGGGACCAAGGAAAGGAGTATGAATTTCCTTCTCCATGGAGGCCCTGGGTGTTCTGACATCCAGGATTATAGGTTTGCTTCTCAATCCCTGGTGCCAGGTTCCTCCCACCAGCCCACACTGCACGGCACAAAACACAAATTAAATGCAGCCGAAACAAAACACAACAACCCCATCTCCAACCTCAATGTTAGTGCATTGTCCTCCTTGTTATCTTGTTATCTGATCAAGTAAATCCAATACATTTTTAAGGACAACCCCTTCCACCTCTAAAACATTTAAAGGAGAGTATGACAACAATGGTCAGAGGTATTAAACTGCAAATAAAATGTATGTTTCTCTTGTGTAGAGGTGTCTTTTTTCTCCTGAGAGCTAAGGTAACAGATTGCATCTATTACTAGTGAAAAATAATAGATTTACGATGACTCAGGTCTTCTACAGACCACCAAAATGTCAAATGTGAATTTTATTGAAAAATTTTTACTTACCTTCTTAATTCATTTAGTCATGTGTGTTTCAAGCCTCTACTTTCCTTAACATTTGCATCTTCTTTAACTGGCAAATATGTGTCACACTCAGTTACTCCTTTTTGACTGGGATATGGTCCATACCACAGTCTTAGCCAATTAAATATTTTTAAATGGTTATCAATGTCGTCTTTCATGAACAAATTTCTCTTTGGTTTCTCAGTATTTTTATTTTGCAGCTGATATTTTTGGCCCAAGGAAGATGCTCAAAAAGTGCTTAATGGCTATATCAATGGTTGAATCTGTTTCAGAGTTTATATTATTATTAAATGTTCTTATCAAAAATTAATTTATTCAGTTGATACATGTTTACTGTTTATCTACTATATCTCAAAGCTCTTGGGATACAGCAAAAACAAACAAATAAAACCATTGTTATCATGGAGCCCACTTTATAACTCAGGTAAATATAATAAATAAATAAATCTATCATATCAGGTGATGGTGAGTGTGAAGGGAGACTAAAGCAGGGTAAATAGACAGAAAAAGAAGGAGGTGCATGGGGCTATTTTCAATAGAACAGAGAGGAAAGTTCTTGAACAATTTGACATTTGAGCAAGGCTCTGAATAAAGTTAGATGGACAGATATCTGGGAGAAGCAAGGACAAATGTCCTGAGGTGAGAACCCAAGTGGCTGGAGGTGAGTGGTTGAGGGGGGAGCCACAGGGGACCAGATAGAGAAGTGGTAGGGGGGCCAGATCAGATAGGGTTGCATAGTCTATGGTGAAAACTTTGGATTTTATTCTGAGACAGATAGAGCTCCTGGTAGATTTTGGTTAAAGCAATAATAGGTCCAACTTAGATCTGTTTTTTTTTTTTAAATAAGCATTCTATATATCCATCTATTGATGGATATGTAAGTAGCTTCCATATCTTGGCAATTGTAATTAATGCTGCTATGAACATTGGGGTGCATGTATCTTTTCAAATTAGTGTTTTTGTTTTTGGATCTATCCTAGGAGTGGAATTGATGCAGCCACTGTGGAAAATGGAAACTTCTCAAAAAACTAAAAATAGAACTACCATATGGTCCAACTTAGATCTTAAAAGCACTCTCATTGCTGTGTTAAAACAGACACACACGTTGAAAGGGAAGCAAAAGGATAGGATCAGGGAGAACATTAGAAGGTTGTTGCAGTAATCTTGGCAAAAAATGATGGAAGCAGAAGCAGAATAAGGGGGTTGAGAGGTGGCCATATTCTGGATACATTCTAAAAATAGAGCCATGAGCATTTGATAATATATTGGAGGAGGGATCTGAGAGAAAGCAGTCAAGGAAAGAAGGGATTTGGGCTTCAACAACTGGCAAGATGGAGTTGTCATTTACCCAGATGAGGAAGGTGGGGAAAAAGCAAGTTTGGGTGGGTAATTAAGAGCTGGATATATATCCAAGAAGGCAGGAAAATAAGTCTGGAGTTCAGGAGAAAGACTCAGGCTACAGACAGACATTTGGGAGCCATCAGGGTATAAATGGTATTTACTAGAAGAGATTATATGGGGGTGTGTATAGATAAGAGAGGCAGTTTGAAGACTGGACTCTGGAACACTCCAAAATTCGGAGATTAGGGGAATGAAAAGAATTCATTAAAGATATAAGAAGGAGGCAGTGATGTAAGAAGAAAACTAGACATAAATGGTGCTCTGGAAGCCAAATGAGAAAAAAATGCTTCAAGAAAAAGAGCATGATCAACTGGCATAAATTCTGTAGACAGAAAGAAGACTAAGAAATAACATTGGATTGGATTGACAGGAGTTTTAATGGAGTGGGTAGAGACAAAAACCTGACAGGAAGATGTTCAAGAGAGAATCAGAAGAGATACTATGGGGACAATGAATTTAGAAAATTCTTTGGAGAATTTTTGCTGCAACAGGGTAGAGAAATGTGGCTAGTAGTGGGTGGGGAAGGTGATGTCAAGGGAGGATTACACCTGCTCACTGGAATAATCAAAGTGATCAAAACAGAAATGGACTCTTGAGAGAGGAGGGCACAATTGCAGGAGTGAAGCCCTTGATGACTTTGGAGAGGATGGAATCCAGTGTCTGAGGGAGGAGTGACCTTAGGAAGGTATAGGGACCTCACTCATAGGAACAGGAGGGGGGTGAGGTATACGGATGCAGATGCAGGCAGGTTGGTAGATTTGGAGGTGGGAACTTTTAGAGTTTCTCTTATTACTGATTCTATTTTTTTCTTGAAGTAAGAAGGTCTTTACTTGAGAGAAAGGAATGAGAAATACATTTTAGTGTTTAAGGATAGAAAGAGAATTATGAAATAGTAGACTTGAAGATTGATAGTGAGAATTGATCAGGGAAATGTGTAGCATTTCTGGCCCATTGAGGTTTGGTTAAGAATTTAGATCAAGACCAGACAGTAAGCACAAAGTGTTTGGATTTAATCAGGTTGTGGCTAATGGAGGGGGAGATGGGGAAATGAAGTGATGGATAGTGCAAGGCATTGATTATAGTTATAGAACATGGGATCCAAGTCAGGTCTGGAGGCAGAAGAGGACCTGAGGAGGTGAGAAGCAGTTAAAAGATAGGGGAGAGGAGCTTAGCGGTCCCAGGGGTCAAAGGGTTATTGAGTTTGGGCACTAAAGATAATGATCTGAAAAGAGGAGCTGGTGGCCATAAGGTAGAATATTTGAAATTGAGATGATGGAGGGGGCTGCTTACTGGTGATGATAAAGTCTAGAGTGGGACAGATCATTTGAGGTGGGTGGATGAGGTGAGGGTGAAGGGCAAGCTCATAGGTGGTGGGGAGGAGGAGAGAGAATTAAGAAATGAAATTATTGAAAATGTGGATATTAAAATCCTCAAGAATCATATAGAAGTAGCAGTGAAGAGAATGACAGCAAAACAAGGAAAAACTAAACTCTTCAAGAAACGAGGGAGAGTTATTAGGGGGTCTGAAGATGTAGCATAGTCTTATGGCCTGAAGTTCAAAGGAGCTGAGATGGTGGTGGGGAATGAGGATGGAAGTAGGATAAATGGCCCAGGAAAGGCAACAAGGAGCAAGGAGGACAGTGATCTCACCCCCCTCCCCCGCTCCCAGAGGCAAATGGAGGATGGAGGGGCAGGGAATTTAAAAATAAGCAAGTAAATAAATGTCACCCCTCGAGAAGGTTGTGAGGGATGCAGTATCTTCAGAGGAGAGCCAGGCGTCTGTTATGTACAGTCGATTCCCATTTTTCATGGTAGTGATGTTCTATAACTTTGCTGTGAACATTGAATTAGCAAATACCATTGCTCCTAGGAAAAATATAAGCTCCTGGCCACAAGATTTTTATCAACTGCTCAATACATAACTGTGTTTTCTGTGTATTTCTTTTTAAAGACACCTTATTTAATATATATTGTTGATTCATTCACATTAAAGTCACGGCCAACAACTCTAACTCATGCCTGAGCAAAGCTTATCTAATGCACATATTTTCTCTATAAGGCACGTCACAGCCTCCTTGCTCTTAGGAGCACCGGACAGCACTTCAGTACTGTGCTGGGGCCATTTTAAACAGTAGAGTCACTAACACAAACCATAAAAATGTGAAAGAAAGTGGCACTAAATAGGCCATGTTTATAGTATGAGAGCTGAAACACAAAGGCAGGGTGTTGCCTTGTTTGATTTTACCTGGAAATGTGTCAGGTGACTCAGACTTTTCGCCACTATGCACATGTTCACAAATAACTGTGAAAACATTGTGTATATTGATTGGGGGGTTACCAATAAATTTTAGCATGTAGGCAAATTCGCAAATATGTTATCTGTGAATAATGAGGATTGACCATAGGTGAAAGGAGGTTCGGAGAAGAGTTTGAGTCATAGAAGATTCTGCTGATGGCCTTGAATTTCAGCAGACCCAGTAGAGGTGCTTGTAGGCTGTCAAAGGGATATGAGATATGGTCAGGTTAGGGGACATACAGAACTTCGTGTGGATGAGAAGGCCGGTTGTGAGTGATGACTTGAGATCCTTGGGCTTTTTGACACACCTGAGACAAATAGAATTACAGAAGGCAATGGTCTTTGGGAGTGGGATTATTTTGATGAGACTTTTGCTGTTGACATAACAAATCTTGCCCCCTTTCCATCTTTGTTTAACACAGTGCCACTTCTTCCTTTTTCCCTTCTTCTGCATCCTTCCTTGTTCCTCATCCTTCCTTCTCCTTGCTTTAACACCAGCCTTCTCAGAATTTCTGGAGGGATCAGAAAGAGAAGGATGGTACCCAGAGATTAAGAACTGCAGGAAGTGATGACCCACTCTGTGGGTTATGCCCATGTGCCCTTGGGCTGCCACAAGGCTCCTAAGGGAGTCTGTGGTCTGCTGCTACTGGTACAGCTGGAGGCACAAGAATAGCATATACCTTCCTCCCACCTTCTCATCACCCATGAGCCTCCCATTGGTAGAACATGAATTGGAACCCTGGTGGCAAAGGGATCTTAAAATGTAGTTTCTACCCCTGGAATACAGAGCAAACAGAGAAAGACAGGAGTAGTGATGAATACCAACAGATAATACTTGGTGTACTCTCGACTTCTCTGTTTCTCTCATGTACTCCATATCCACACACATTAGGGAAACCCTGAAAGTATTACTTCAAAGTATAAGTAGAATACGATCATTTCTTACTACTTCCTCTTACTAGTGTTCTGATCTGAACCTGCATTTTCCTGCATGTGGATTATTGTAATAGCTTCCTAACTCCTCTTATCCCATTTCCATTTGCTCCCTACAGTCTATCCGTAATGCAACGGCCAGAGCGAAACTTATAAACATAAATTAGATCACATCCTTTCTCTCTGGAAGAAATCCCATTTTATTTAGAATAAAAGCCAAAGTTCTTACCAGCATGAGCTGAACCACCCTTGGCTCTGACCCCACTGTCCCTGTCATTTCCTGTGGTCTGGCCATACTGGCTTCCTCGCCGTTCCTCGAACTCTCTAGTCCACTCCCACCTCAGGGCCTCACACTGGCCATTCTCCACTTGAAACTATATTTCCTGGGGTATTCACACAGGAAGCTCCCACCATCCTCAAGTCTTTGCTTCACCTTCTCAGGGAAGCTTACTCTGACCACCCTATTTAATATTGTAACTCATTCTTACCACCTCTTAGCCTAGCAGGACCTTTGATCCTTCCCCAAAAGTTCATAAGACATTTGGTCTACACCAAAATATCCTGGACATTTGGTTCTTTTCAAAATGCCCACAAGACATTTGGTCCATGCCAAAAGGTCCCTGATATTTGGTCTTGTCCAAAACAGTTTGGCATGGACCAAATACGCTCATGGACATTTTGGATAGGACCAAAAATCAAGGACCTTTTGGCATGGACCAAATGTCTCATGGATGTCTTGGACAGGACCAAATTCCTGCTAACCCCTCTTAGTACTTATGATCTCTCTTGCCCTGTTCCACTTTTGCTTTTTTTTTTTTCTACAACAGTTAAATCTTTTAACATACTCTATAATTTACTAATGTATTATATTTATTGTGTATTGCTAATCTACCCCCACTAGCCTATAACATCCATGGGGGCAGAGATTTTTATTTTGTACACTGATCTATCTTAAGCATCTAAACTAGTGACTGCCACATAGTGAGTGCTCAATGAATATTTGTTGAATGAATACATGAATAGTTGCTAGAATGGGACAATAATCCATTCTGGAGATATGGAAATCAAATGGCCTATACATTTCAGCAATCTTTGTTCCTATTCTAGTGTTGTACAAATGAAACTTAAAACCTTCTAGTAGGGACCTCTGTGAGGAGCAGTATTGACTGGGATTGGCATGTGGGAAATATCTGAGTTGACAGAAATGTTTTCTATCTTGATATGGGTGATATTTGGAAGAAAATTCTTTCAGTTGTACACTTAAGATCTGTGTATTTTAATGTATTTAATACTTCAATAAAAGAAAACAAAATCCATGTGAAATTGAGGAATGCTAGGAAGACTTACCTATGAAGAATTCTCATTTTGTCATACTATGGGAGACAGACACGGGAGACTTTCTAAACCCATGCGTGGAGGAAGATAAAAAAAAATTCTTGATCACAGCATCTCTTCTTTTTATTGGCTTTGGCATTTAAGACCTGATTGTATTTTTTTCTTTTTCTCCCAATCCCAAATAAAACTAATGATCTTTCAAATCATCGAGTAAGCCCTTATATTTTGTTTTGGAGTGGTTGACTTTGGCTCAATGAGATGTGTGCATGTCTGCGTTTGTATGTGTATGTGTACAGGAGCATCTATACTTACTCATGTAGTATGGAGAGCAAGCCAGTTGTTTTATGTTATTGTCATTTCCCTGGCTTTAAAATAAATGAGTTTATTTAGATTTCTAGAAGTGAAACTGCTTCTGTGACATCTTTTGGCTGTTTGGGGTCCTTTGGGATTTGAGCTTTTTACAAATGTTTCCCCTGTATGTGAAAACTGCAGGGAAGAGGAGAGCATGAACAGTTTAAAAGCAGGAAACACAGCTAAAAGCTAGATTTTACATTCATTTCCATCTATTTCTGGAAGTCCTTTAAGTCCATCAGCCTTATTTGCAAAATTTCCTAGACTTAAAAAAAATGTCTGCTTTTTCTATTTTCTTTTAACTCATTCAATGTAAAAGTAAAATAAAATCTATGGCCACCACATTCTTTTCATTGATCAACACTGTAGCACAAAACTCCAGAAAAGCTTTTCATTCTTGATCAGTTTTTTCATCAGTAGAATCAGATGCAGTAAGAGCTGGGAAAGCAACTGCAGAGAGACAAATGATCAAGCAGTGACTTGGTAATTCTTCTTACACCCTGTTTAGTGCCTAGTTGTTAAGGCAGAGAACAGAGGCTAGAGGCAGGAATCAATTTTTCAGTTGAATATAGTATGTGCTTGGAATACTCTTTAATTATAAATAGTATAATTTAATTGTACTATAGTGATGTAAGTTAGATTTCCCTTTCTGGAGGAAAAATCATGTGCTGTTTTCTTCGTCTGCTTTTGAGAACACTGTGTTAGTCAAATAGGGAGCAATGTGTGTGGGAAAACTTGGATGTGCCTCTCACCCACCATTCTGCCTTAATCTCTGAACTTGACCGCATGCCTCTTTGGTCCATTTAGGAATAAAAATAAACTCTACTTCTCTCTTGATAATTCATGATAGTCTTCCTAGAGTCTTGATTAGAGAGGGAGCAGCAAGATGACGAATTATTCCCTTCATGTGGTAACTGAAGGGAAACAAAGTCCACACCATCACCCGCCTTCCTGGGTCTGTTCTCAGCCCATGTATCTATGATTTGCACAGGGAACTGGCTCTGAAAGAGAGGCTGATGCCTGTTTTCCATGGTCTCGCCCCTCAAGAAAAGAGGGAGGGAAAAAAAGGAAAACCAGAATCTTATTATCCAAAGGCTGTTCTTTCTTCACTCAGTCTGCTTCATTTTGAGGCACTTCACTCGCCCTCACTAATTTTTCCTTGTTGAGCTCACTTATTTAAAATAAAAATACCTTCACGGAAATGGTTCAGTGCCATAGAGGTTGTGAAAGGGCCTGCACTTCTCCCAGATGCTTCCAGAAAATTTTTGCCTGGAAGGCGGTAAACATTCACAGCCTTCCTGGGGTCCAGGGGCCAGTTGATCCTGGGTAGTGAATTACTGCCCAGGTTCCATGGAAGGAACAGCCATGTGGGCAGAGATGCTTAGACTGCTGACATTTTAAAGGCTTTTGTGAAAGGAAAATGACTTGCAAGTGTTTGGCAAACAAAAGCTCTGTGTAGCTCTGTGCCACTTTCAAAGTCAACTTTAAACTCCTAAAACTTCTATGTTTATGAGAACACAAAACTTTTATGCAGCCTGATGCTTGCAAAGAGCTCCATGGTACTCTGTGTTCAAAGGTTGAGCCTAAAGACTGAGAATCGGGGTTTTATATTCTGTAGCCATGAACTTTGGCTGGAGCCCAGAGAACTGGGGATAAATCCAGAGGAAAGCAGACAGAGCCTCTTAAAGATGAATTTACTTGGTTTCACTCTTTCACCAGCCTTTGGGCTGGTGCCTGTGCAGACACTTTTGCAGTGGCGGGGGTGGGGGGGCGGGGAGGGGATCAGTGAGTGGATGGCTCCGGCATGTGCTCCCCTAGAACAAGCAGACTGACAGAACAGGTGGCCCTTTTAAGTAGGTTCAGGCCCAAAGTGAATGGGCCTGATCAATTATTCAATGTAAAATGATGGAAATAAACTAAACAGAAGGATCGCTCAGGTCTCCATGCCTGTGGGAATTCTGGTAGTGATTGCAAGACTTTAACCAGAGCACCCCACCGTCCTCAGCAGCCAGAGTCCTGGGTTAGAGCTGAAGAATCTGCTAGAAACTCACACCAATACGTCACAGGTAAGTTAGATAATTGGGAAATTAAAAAAAAAAAAACTGATTTCACAGACTGTTAATGTAAATTAAAAATATTTAGAAAACCAGTTCTTTCATTTTAGAAAGGAGGGCACTGGGTCTGTTACTAAAGCTTTCCTATCTTCTGGGGACAGAGCTGAGAACAGCACTCAGGTTCCCCGGACTCTTGTTGGAGGGCTCTGCCCCCATCAATCATTTGATCCAAACATCACACACAGACCTGCAGAGACTTCCTAATACCCAGAAACTAGCATCCCTGATGAAAAGAAATATGTCCTTGTCCACTTTCCCTTCACCTTGACCTTCAGGCTGTCTTTGTAACCTCTTTCCTCCTTCAAATGTTTCTTTAAAATTGGGAGGTTGTAGGGGGTAGAGAGAAAAGAACATTTTAGAGCTGGAAGGGAGGGTCTAGAACATCGCTTTTGTTTCCTGGCGTCCTTTATCGATGAGCAAAAAAGAGGAATGTTTCTAGAAGGAACTTTCAAATGTAGTTTCTGATTCAGTTAAGGTCTGGGGCGGGGCCTGAGAATCTGCATTTCTACCAAGCTCCTGGGTGATTCTGATCCGCAAGAGCACACTTTTGAGTCTTAAGGGAGTGGACCAAGTGGCCAGCTTCAGACTGTATAACTAGTTAGTGGTTACTCCAGTGACTGTAGTGAATCTCAATTAATTTCAGATGGTTCGGACCCATGCAACTTTAAGCATGCTTCTTAAACTCTGAGTTATATTTTTCTCATCTATAAAAATTACAGTTTCATGGGATTCGTGACTCTTGTGTCTAGCCAGTGAGGATAACGGAGTCTTCATAGAGGCCTATATTCACAGTATATGGGAAAAATATAGAATTGGAAGCCCAGAGGCCCTGGGCGACCCAGCTTTGTGACCAAAGGAAACACTTCAGGCACTTCAGGCCTGAAATGAGAGGGAGATGGCCTGGGTCATCTTTAAGATTGCTTCTTTTTTAAGACAGCTTTTCTCTGGGCACACATGAAAATACAGTAAGAGTAACACTTGCCATGTGCCAGGCCCTATTTTAAAAGCTTTGCATATAGTAACTCATTTCGTCTTTACTACAACCCTGTTGACAGATGAAGAAGCTGAGTCCTGGAGACGTTCAAGGTCATGCAGTTATAAGTGGGAGAACCAGGTAACATGGCTTCAGTCTGTGCCCTCACTGACCCTGTTAATAGTGATGGTTCAACTATAAGGAGGTTCTAGTTATAGATCACCTTCATGTGTGTTATTTGAACCAAGTAGCCATATTACGAGTTGTCATAATCACCATCATTACACCCATCTTACAGGTGAGAAAACCAAGATTCACATAAGTAGCAAATGGAGAAGCCAGGATTTAAATGGAGTCTACCAGAGTCTATCCTTTGCAAAAGATGTGCAAAGCAGCGCTTCAAACCTGCAGCTCTAACTATGAACACCAAACTCATTCTGAGACGTGGGAAAGCTTGGTCTCCTCAGCTGATGAGCCTGGCAGAGATGGAGTCCACCAAGTATTTCTAACAGTTGTAGGCTTGTATGAAAAATTAAACATAAATTGATTGTCTAAATAGATTTATTGTCCACTAAACTTGCTATAGGTACTTGTTAAATGTACTAATATAGATGTAGCTACTTTTGGGTTTCCTATACAGGCAATACCACTTATAAATAATAAAATGTTTGGTTTTTTATTTCCAGAAAAAGAGATCCCTTCTAGTTCTAACATTCCACAACTTGGAGCATAATGTTCCTAGTTTAAATAAGTATAGTGATATGGAGTTGCGGTGTCTTTGTTTCTGCCGTATATCAATGGTCCATTTAATGCCAAGTTCTTGAACAGAAACAGAGCCCCATAATTATGCATATTTCTAAGGGAAAATTTGTCCAGCTTCCTTGTTTCACTCAAGGACATATTCTTCCAAGACATAAGGGGTGAGGGGGAAAGTGATGGAATCTGTAGGCTTTTAACATTCCCATGGCTGGGAGTATTCTGAAGTTATACTTTTTTGTTCTATCACCCAAGTTGAGTACCCTAATTTGGGGACGTAACCCCATGAGATCACCACTGGTCCCTTAACTGCCCATTATCCCAGTGATGATATGCAGGCACTGCACAGTGACTGCTACGTTGGGGCTGCAGCACGTGGGCTTGTCATGGTGAGGACTCTCACAATTAACTTGCTTTTTCAAAAAAGGAAAAAAAGGGCTTCCCTGGTGGTGCAGCAGTTGAGAGTCCGCCTGCCGATGCAGGGGACTACGGGTTCGTGCCCCGGTCTGGGAAGATCCTACATGCCGCGGAGCGGCTGAGCCCATGAGCCATGGCTGCTGAGCCTGCGCGTCCGGAGCCTGTGCTCCGCAACGGGAGAGGCCACAACAGTGAGAGGGCCGCGTACCGGGAAAGAAAAAAAAAAAAAAAAAAAGGAAAAAAAATAGTTGGACATCGACACTTACCTGCTTGGTAGAGAATTATGTAACCATCCAAGAATGGTCGGATGTCCCTTTCAGAAAAATGCCCTCTGACACCTTTCTTAATGATATTTTACAAATGTATGACTGATAGCATCTTTACAAACGATGTGTATTTCAGCTCATCTCATTTTGTCCTCACAGGAACTGGGAGAAGCAGGTGTCCCCTCCCTTCTGTAGAGGAGGAATTAAGGCTCCCAGCAACCAGGAGTCACTTGCAGTGTGACCCCATCAGGACTGCAGTTCAGGCCCCTGGTTTCTTGTCCAGGCCTTTCTTCACTCCACCAAGGCCATGACTCTAACATCCTACAAATGTCCTGTGAAAACGTCCACATGAAATATATGCTCTTTTCTAAGTCTGTTTACTTCTGACCCTGTGGAAAGATTTGAGAGACCTTAGTAACTTATTTTTGTATTTTCTCAAGTCCCTGTGAAGGAATGACTGTATCTGTAGTGCTTCTTTTCTGGGCCCTGGAAGGAATCCAAAGCTGTCACTGTGTTTTCCATTTGGCACATTTTCAAGAATCTCTTGCTGTTTCCTGGAGGTGGTCCTGCAGAACTCTATAGAGCGCCCCCTGACAGGTTGACCGAGGCAGGAATGCAGGCATCACAAAGCCTCGAAATAGAAAAGACTGGTGGGACATGCAGGTGCACCCTGCTCTGTGCAACTCACTCTAAAGACAGGGGAAGGGTCCCTGAGAGAGGGACCACTTTTCAACAGCAGATAACTACCTGCTGCTTTGTCATGGAACTTTTATTTGCTTATTTGTTTTGAAACTTTTTTTTAAAAAATTGAAGTAGAGTTGACTTAATTGTGTTACTTTCAGGTGTACAGCACAGTGATTCATATATATATACATATATATATATACACACACATATATATGTATATATATATATATATATATTCCTTTTGTCATGGAACTTTTAAATAGTGAATGAATCTAGTGAAATTTTTAAAATACAGTTCAACTTATGGAGAAAAATTCACCTTGACTTTCTTGAAATAGTCATAGGTCACAGGTTTGAAAAGCAACACTAAGAAGAAACAAGGAGACTTTCAAAAGAAGGTTGATGGTGAGTGACAGAGTTTGAGCTGCCTCACATGCCCAAAAGCTCACAGCCAGAAAAGACCAAGGAGAGGATAGGAGTCACAGCTCCGCAGAAGCTTCAGAAACATCTACGTTTACAAAGGGGTTTGTAGTAGAGGCCGCTGTGCATGTTCTTTCTGAAACAGGCCCAGGAAGTGAAACTTTAAAAGGCAATTAATGGGTGAGTTTTAAATATACTGAGGATAGAGGACTTCCCTGGTGGTGCAGTGGTTGAGAGTTCGCCTGCCGATGCAGGGGATGCGGGTTCGTGCCCCGGTCCGGGAAGATCCCACATGCCGCGGAGTGGCTGGGCCCGTGAGCCTTGGCCGCTGAGCCTGCACGTCCAGAGCCTGTGCTCCCCAAAGGGAGAGGCCACAACAGTGAGAGGCCCCCGTAGAGCAAAGAGAGGCCCCCGAAAGGCAAAAAAAAAAAAAAAAAAAAAAAATACTGAGGATAATTCAACCACTGGTACCTTAATTTTAAAAAGCAACTGCAGTCCTCATAATTCTCTCAAGTTTAAGTCAATCAAAGTGAAAAAGAAAAGGCCTTGCCTGGGCATTTGTACTTAGAAGAGCCTAAGTTTGAATCAATGCTTATGTATGAAGCGTGTTCCTGATAATTTGAGCACATGCTTGGTCCTTCCCTTGTTTTCCCTCTTTCCTTTGCTTCATATGTTGACAACCTTTTTTAAAAGGCATTGGAAGACCTTGTTGTTGAAGGATTCCTGTGGGCAATCCCAGAACTTTGGAGCTGGAAGGGAATCTAGCAACCACTCCATGCCTTTCACAAATGAGGAAAACCAAGAGCCGGGACTTTGAACCCATGTGTGCACTGCACAGGTGCTGGGCAGACAGAGCCCAGTCTCCTAGGTGCTGGGGTCCTCTTAGCCGCCCCTCCCCTTTCTTCTGCCCTCAGGAAGAACATGGTCTTCAGAATCCCTCTATATAAAAGTGAGCCCCTATGGAAAGCACTTAGCCAGTTCCAAATTCAGAAGTCTAGGTAACAAGGCAGTTCCCTTCCATGTGTCTCTTCCATGAAGCACAGTGGTACCTGCATTACTTTCCTGTCGCTGTCCTAACAAATTACCACAAACTGGGTGGCTTAAGACAACAGAAGTTTATTCTCTCACAATTGGAAAGGCCAGAAGTCCAAAATCAAGGTGTCAGTAGAGTTGCACTCCCTCCAAAGGCTCTGAAAAAGAATATTTTCTTGCTTCTTCCACTTCTGATGGTTCCAGGAGTTCGTTGGCTTGTGGTTGCATAAATCCAGTCTCTGCCTCCATGGTCACATGGCCTTCTCCTTGATGACTGTGTCTTTTCCTTTTCTTTCCCTTACAGGAACATCTGTCATTGGATTTAAGGCCAACTCATCTCACCCAAGATGATTTTCTCATCTCAAGATCTTTAACTGAATTACATCAGCAAAGATCTTTTTTCCAAATATGGTCACATTCACAGGTTCCGGGGTTAAGACACAGGAATATCTTTTTTTGGGGGCCACCGTTCAACGTGCTATAGTATTCATGTAAATAGACTCTCAGAAATAGCCCTAAATCCTCAGTGTAAATGCTATAAATTCTATATTTGTGTTCCCCAGGGTAAGTTTCTTACGCCTAGCTTTGAAGAGTTATTTTCTAAAATGAGTTTCATGGTGAGATGATTTTGATAATTTCGTATAGCAAAGTTAAGCAGTAGCAGCTTTTTTTTGTTTTGCTTGTTTGTTTCTTTACAATTGGAATTTCTCAGAACCTTTAAGAAGCTGATGGACATTATGGTTTTTCAGAACTGGGATAATGATGCATGGTATTTCCCAGGTGAGTATGTTTTGTCTGGGTTTTCCAGAAAGCAAGGATTAGGACAAGGCTGAAGTGCAAGCTTTCCACTGGGGACTATTTTCCAGGGAGGCAGAGTGAAGGGCAGGGCACAACACAGACAGATGGAGAGCAGTACCAGGTGGGTCCTAGATCTGGCCACCTCTGAGGCTGTTAGTGGCCTGACTTCATGAGACAGCTCAAATTGCTGGAGGAAATGTATCTGGGGTCTTTCTACTATGGGAAGAGAGGGGGAAGCAGTAATCCACTGGCTTCCACCACCATTAGTCAAAGTGCCCCTTTACCACCCACGCAGGCTCTGCACATCTAAGTGCCTAGCAGGTCCTCACTACATCCCCTGTCTTTGTGTAATTGCAGCATCGGCACCTGCAGGAAGTGGGTCAGAGCCTGCACAGAAGCGATCACACCATAGTCACTGGCTTGCAATCAGCTGAGGCTGAGAGAATCTGAAGCTATGCTTGAGAGGTGTCTGTTATGCTCCTGGACCCGTTAGTGGGAAGACATCCCAGGAAACAAGTGCTTCATGGAAGGCTCTTTGAGAAACCAATTTCAGTGTTAAATTGCTCTGATATGTTATTTCATTAACGAACTTGCTTTAATGCTACTTATGCGTCCTGGTATCACCACACACTCCCTCAATTCTGTATTTGGGGATCACTGTCAATCATCTAGTTTGACAAAATACTTTACCATGCCTGTTAAAATTTTAAGTCAGGAGAGAGTTCATTCTTGAAATAACTGTTTATACATACTGGAAAGCACATTCCTGGAGCTGATTTAATTTTAACTTTATTTGTATTCATATCTGCTGACAGTAAGCTGTGAAAACTGGAAGATTTCTTAGGGTACGGACTACTTCCATTTTTACTCATTCAGCCAATGTGGTAAATATCATCTTACCAAAAGAGAAGGGAAAAAGAATACATGGCAGTTTCTTATCTAGCTCAATGGGTGGGAAAAAGAGAAAAGAAGAAGCAAAAGCAAGATCATTGCCTGGTGCAAATTTTGGGACAGTTACATTAAACAAAAGGATTGGAAAATGGAAATTGTGTTCCTTTGAAATGACTGTAATCTGCTGAATATTGAGGCTGAGAGGAAAGTAATGAAGGAGAACAAGGCAGACGAGAGTATTAATTTTCTCTGACGATGGAGGCTATATAGTCACCTTTACAGGAAGAGATCCAGACATTGCGGAGGAGCTGATATTCAAGAGACCCACTCTGCTTGCTGGAGTCCGTTTTATGGATGGTTGGTTGGCATGAAGGAGCTGTGAATCACAGTGAGCCTGTGTCCTCTCCACAGCAGCACACAGGAAACACAGGATCCAAACAGAGCCAACAAAGTGAGAGTTAATGGGAAACCCTGAGATGGCAACATCAGTTCAGTCTGGTTTTGGTGTTACCATCAATGAAACAAGCTGGAATATGAGCATAGAGAAGGGAGGAGGCGTAATGGGCTGGTGGAGGGTGGGACAAAATTGTGTTGGACCAAGTGGGGAAAAAATCCTGTTCTTTTTAAGACTCCTGAAATGGTCTTTTGGAAGCAGCATGGTAAAAGGAAAAGAACCTAGACTTTTCAGCCAGTTGACTTAAAAATGAATTTCTGGATCATTTGCTTGTGAACTGTGTAGCCTTGGGATAGTCATTGAGCTTCTATGCCTCAGTTTTCAAGAATATATACTGTCATTTCTTTATCACTTAGCCCCGATGTAAGCATTCCACGTGGGAGGGGCAGTTCTGTTCCACAAGGTCTATCAAGGAACATAGTTCCTTCCTTCCTATTACTCCATCATTACCAGGATTGTCATCACCTGTAAGGCTGAAGCTAGGTCACTGCCACTTCCAAGTTCCAGCCATTGGGAAGGGGCAGAGAGTTTGGAAGGGGCACACCAATGTCTTAAGATGCAGACCCATATGTACTACACATCCCTTCCTCGTGTTCCACTGCAGAGAACTTAGTCACATGAACATACAGTGTATCGCACAATGTGAAGAAATATGAGCTAACTGGGCTACCAAATGCCTGACTGGGACTCTATGACAATGGAGGAAGAGAAGCCTACTACAGGCCATGCTTTGATACTTTTACCACCTGCACTTGCATATCTAAACACTCTAAGGGCAAATGACAAACTAGCATAAGCCACCCAAACGTGGACATGCCAAAGAAGTAACAGTGAATGCACGCAAGTTTCTCCTCAGTCTAAGGTGGGAAACTTCTAAAATCCCATTAATATAGATGATGTTTGCTGTTGGTGTTTGATGGGCACCAATCATCAGGCTACAGAGACTTCTTTCCAGTCTTTCTTTGCTAAATGCTTTTAATTTTTTAATCATGAATGAGGAAGAATTTATACTTTATGCTTTGGGGGCATCTACTGAGATGATTATATAATTTTCCTCCTTTAATCTGTTAATGGTATGTATTGCATTGAGAGATTTTCTAGTATTGACCAGCCTTATAATTCCTGGGATTAACCTTACTTTGTCATTGTATATTTTTAATAACTATTAAATTCAATTTGCTGTATTTTATCTGGGATTTTTGCATTCATGACTATAAGTGAGATTGGTCTATAATTGTTTTTTCTGGTACTGTTCTGTCTACTTTCCATATCAAAGTTCTATTAGCCTGATAAAACTATGTGGGTGGCTGACCTTTTTAGGTCTAGACTCTGAAAAGATCTGTATAAGATGGGGGAATGTTTGCTCCTTGAAATTTCCAAAATCTTGTCTGGGCCTGTTGCTTTTGGAAGGAAGTATTTTGTTTCCTGATTCAACTTGTTGAGTTTTAAGGCTATAAATTTGCCTCTAGGTATGATTTTTGCTATATTCCACAAGTCTTGATATACATGACTTGTATTGTCATTCACAATTCTCACTGTAATTTTTCTCTTTCACCCATGTGGTAGACTAAGTGATGGCCCACAAAAGACATTCATATCCTAATCCCTGGAACCTGTGAATGTTATATGACTAAAAAAAAAAGAAACGAATTTAGATGTGACTAAGTTAAGGATCTTGAGATGGAGAGATTATCCTGGACAACCAGGTGGCCCCTAAATGCCATCACATGTATCCTTAAAAGACAGAGGCAGAGAGAGATTCCACAAGGTCAGAAGAGGAGGAGGCAATGTGACCACAAAGTAGAGTGATGTAACCAAAAGCCTTGGAACGTCCAGAGCCACCGGAAACTGTAAGATTCAAGGAACAAGTTCTCCCCTGGAGCTTCCAGAGGGAACACAGCCCTAACAATACTTTGATTTCAGTCCAGTGATACTAATTTCAAGATTCCGGTCTCCAGAACTGTGAGAAAATATATTTCTATTGGGTCATGCCACCGGGTTTGTGGTAATTGGTTACAGCAGTCATAAGAAGCTAATATACCCATGAATTATTTGGCAGTACATTTCTAAGTTTCCCAATATATATGTGTCTGTTTTTTTTCTCTTTTTTTATTAATTTCTACTTTAATTGCATTGAATTGGAACACCATTATTCATATGATACTGCTGTTTGAAATTTGCAGACAATTCCTTTGCAACCTATACATAGTAAATTTTAATAAATACCCTATATGTAATTGAAAATAACATATATTCTTTTTATTGTCCTATCCATATTTTCTATATTCCTATCAACTTGAAGTCTGTTCAACCAATCATTATTTTTTATATACATTAAAATATCCCAGTGCGTTTTGGGGGATTAGTCAAATTTTCCTTATATCAGTTTTTGCTTTTTCTATTTTGAGGCTATGTTGTTAGATTCATACAATTTTATGACTTCTATACTTTCTCTCCCTAATCATCTGAGGCCCTAGTTCCATGCCCTGTTTCCATATCATGGGTTTAGTTACCAACTGAGGATGGATTGACTCATATCCTGGTCAAGAGGCTAAACCTTTACCATTTCTTTCTCCTCTAGTCTTATAGATTTGTAGCCTTGAGTCCCACCCAGGTCCTAGTGTCAAGCATTGATCTGATTGATCTGGCCTATACTTCCTTTCCTTTTCTTTCTTTTCTTTTTTTTTTCCTATGTAGTAATGCTGCCCAGGCCAAACTCCCAGCAAATACTGCCTTCTTCTGGGCCTGAAGCACCTTGTATTATTTTTCCACTTGTGGTCTTTAGATATGTTTATGTGGTTTTTGAGCCTCAACTATACCTTTTTCTTATCCATTATTGTGTTTTGTGTCTTTTTTGAAGCTTTGTGTCTTTTTGTTACAGCAGCTTGGCCTTACAACCAACAACCAACAACATGGGAATAATATTAAATACCACATCTGGATGGCAGTTAAGGACTTTGGGTCACATGGTGCTATAGACCTTCAATAGCATCTTTAACATTTGGTTTCTTTAAAAAATGCAGAAGAAAATATGTTAGTTTTAAGATGCTGGATTGTAGATCTTCTGACATTTGTTATATAATTTTCTATCCTTTTCTGAAAGTTTGAAATATGCAGTAATAAAATTGAAAGAAGAAAGTGATCAAGGGAATTTATTGCCTACAAGTATCTCCTGACTTTAAGATAATCTCAATTCCATCACTCAGTAATGTAACCAGGAATTGCTTTATCTTCACCTTTGGTCTGCCTTCCTCTGGATTTTGGCTTCTTCTAAAATGCCCCTCCTGGACCCAAAATAACTACTAGCATCTTCTCGAATTCATGCTGCCTCATTCATTACAAACAGAAAAGACCATCTTTACCCCCAAGTAGGTAAAACATCAAACTTTCATCAAACATTTGTTAAGATTTTATTCTTTGCCAAGTACTAGTGACACAGAAATGACTCAGACATAGTTGCTTAAGTGGAAAAGCTCAAAATCATCATCTGGACACCCAAAAATATTTATGCTTCTTTCTGCATAAAGATTGCCTTTTAAAATGCTCATACTCTGCAATTTATGACATGTTCAGCAACTGACGTAGACTTGGTCCCCATTCTACCTTACCTAGGCTCTTATGTCCATGAACATGAGATGTTTACACTTTCTTTAGTCATTCTCTCTGCTTTGAAAATCATTTCATTTCTTCTCCACTAGGCCAAGTTCTACTGCTTCTTCAAAGCCCTCCAGTACATCTTTCTAGGGAGCATCAAGAAATAAGATCCATAAACAAGTAAGTTTCTAGGGTGATTTCTCCCCAGCTACAATGTCATTGCTTAAGAGTTAGACTTGGTGGATATCAGCTTCAAGCAAGTTCATTGTTCCCTCCTTTGTGTTCCTATAGCACTCTCTTTATATCATCAGTATGCTACTTAGATGCATGTACACAACTAACTATAACACGGCATGATTTCTCTTACACTGGGCTTATCCTTTCTTGAGGATAAGGACTCTTGAATATTCACCTTTAAGTTTTAGTCTTCTGGATCCTAACAGACACTTGTGGGAGAGAGTGCTGATTGCCTACTCAATATTAGTTCTCTTTTTCTTCCTCAATAATAGACTTGTGTTGAAGGCTTAGTTAAAAAAAAAATGTGTCCCATTCTTCCTTCCACATAAAAGTGGTCAATGTGCAAGTAGATATTTTTAGATAGGACTTCCAGGAAAAATTTTTAAAAGGGGCTCACTCACCTGGGAGGCAAGCACCCTTCTCCCCTTTCCCCTTTCTTTTGTCTTTCTGTTCAGAATTTGAATGTGATGGTTGAAGGACCAGCAGCCATCTTGTGATCATGAGTCAACCTTGAAGATATAAGCCATGTATCAAGGGTAGTGAGCAGAAATATAAAAAGTGCAGAAAGATAGAATAACCATGTAACCACAATTGTATTGCTGGGTCATCTACCCCTGGACTTTCTTATGTGAAAGAAAAACATATCTCCATCATTTTTAAGCCACTGTCACTTTAGGTTTATATTACTAGTAGCTGAATGTTATCCTAACTGTTATAATGCTTGATAAATGTTTACAATTAAAGTAATGAAGCATAATTTTCAGAAACTTATTCAACACAGGCAGCCTACACCAAAGGTAGCAAATCACTGGGCTGCAGGCTAAATCCCAAAACAAGTCACGTTTATTTTTTTTTAAGTTGCATTAATGGCCAACATCAGAAAGCTGAACAATTTCATATAAACATTTGGATTTCTTCTTATTTAAAATTTAGAAGGTTTCGCAACATGGGGTCCACATTCCTGCCTGGCATGAATCGCTGAATGATGGCTGGCCCTTGGAATGTGGCCAAGGGTCTTTATTTCACCTGCATCTAGGCCACCTAGCTCCTCTCACCTAAGGGAGCTGCCTAGCCCCTATAGGCAATTAAATGGATGACTCCAGATCTTAGCTAATGTCAAGTCCCAAGCTGGATTTTCAGCCTCTGATCGAAAGCATACTGTATCATTAGGTATCTACCTTACTTTCGTAAACACAGCCTATGTGAAGCCTGGCAGTGGGCACTCCTCCAGGTGAAGGGCCAGTATTATATTTGATAAAATGCTTTTTATTGCTCACTTTGGTTAGCTCAGTGCAATGCTAGTTTTGAACCAGAATCCCCCAGGAAAATCATTTTTTTGAAATGCAGCTCCCAAGCCCCACCAGAGAATTTCTGAACCAAAATTCCCTGGGATGGGCCTAAGAATCTAAGAGGTCAACGGACTTGTGGACTAGGGTGTGGCAACAATGGGACCACCTGGTGCTCAGTTGACCTCCTCAGTGTATCACAACCACCGGCACCAAAGCCTCATGACTGAGAGACAGGGCCATTGGGGCCATTCTTGAATGATCTATCATTCATGTCTCCCTATCTCTCTCTCTCTATCTAGCTACCTATATCTATCTATCTATCTATCTATCTATCTATCTATCTATCTATCTATCTATCTATCTATCTATCTATCTATCTATCTATCTATCTATCTATCTATCTATCTATCTATAAAGAGGAAGGTGAAAATAGAAGGAGAAAGGAGAAGAAACAATCAGCAGAAGGTAATCAGCCAGGTGAGAAGGAGACACTAAACCAGGTCACAGAAGAGCTGTCAGAGGCCCCTTTGATGGTTATGGCAAGAGGAAGAAAAAAATACAGGGACCACAAGCAGCCATCCCCAAACAGCTGAAGCCCTCTGAAGTTGGCAGAGGCACCTCGTGAGGTCCTTTCCACAGGTGTTTGTTGAGTGACTAATGTAGGTGATGGGATAGATTAGTGAACAACCTGAGCCACTCTGTTCATGTCTTGCTTAGGTCCCCAGAGATAGACTGACGATAATCTCACCAGAAAGTAGACTTGTGATGCTCAATGGGGTTAAACTTACTCTCTAAGAAACTGAGATCAGATCGATGTTAACTATATAGAATCTAAGAAAAATGATCCCTTCATTGCACTGCAGTCTAAACTGCCTGATGATGCTTCGGAGGGTAGAGAGTTCTTTGGGCTTAAATGTCATCTTTTAGGCAAAACCAGGTATGTTGCAGACAGATGAAAGAATTGGAGGCAGGATTGGGCTAGGTGATTTTGTCAAGACTGCCAACCAAAACTGCCGAGACTGCCAAAACTCGGTCATCTCTTATTTTCAGCCTCCCCTTTTGCAATATCCCATTTCTTCATAGAACTCTCCAGAATCAATGAGAGTTGACTCCATGGTGTAAGAGACTGGGTGGTAAGTAAAAGATTTTCCAAATAGTCTTGCAATGAAGTAACCAAAATGAACTATTAGGTAAGTGATCACTTCTCTCCATGCATTACTCATCATTGTCTAGGTCTTTGAATTAAAAACCATATTTTAAGAGATGTGTATTTAAGACATAGAGGCACTGGAAGAAAGGGTATGGAGTGTGTGAATACTCAATACAATAACTATTTGAATGCCCAGATGCTTAAAGCAAGATGACAGTTACATCTGAGCCATCAAGCACATTGCTACAGTGATCACAAGAGAAACAGAGAGTCAGAGAGGGTAGAAGCTCCATTTAAGGTCAAAAGTGGCAAAGAGAGCATATTTTAGGATGAAAAACAAATATCCAGTCTTCTGTGCATCTTTGCACGACTTACTATTTCAGCAACAGTGGGAAACTTTTAAACCACTTATGTGGGTATCTTCCGTCAGTAATGAACTTTATGTTCACAAGGGAAATCTCTTTTCCCAACCTAATGTTTTATGGCCTAAGTCATGATAACTCATTTTTCCCCTAGCAATGTTAGTTTCAAAAGTGTATGGGATTCTATCTGTGTTTCCCTAAAATGTAGGACCTCCACAAAATCCAGGCTTTTCTATTTCTCCTTAACAATCTGACATGAAAACTAAATGCATAAGAAGTTTGACCTTGTACAAGGGCAATCTCTTCTGAGTTATGGATGAGGAAAAAAAAAATCTGAAACACAGCAAGGAAAAAATTTTCCTCTGAACATTTTCATTTTTCAAAGTGCTGAAATTCCCAAACTGTTTGATGATTTATCAGCAAGCTTTCTCCCCAACAAAAATTTCTCTTCTAGCTTGAAACTAAATATGAAAATTAAAGGAGATCACCCTCTCTCCGTTTCTCTCTTAGAGTGAGTGTGTGTGTGTGTGTGTGTGTGTGTGTGTGTACTTGAGATGATGCAAGAATTCTGCCATTAAAGACAGGTCAATGACACTCCTCTTAAGACTAAGTGCCATTATTTTGGAGACTAGTCTTGCCATTCTAGTAAGACATGCACCCGAGCTCAGCACTTCATCTGAACAAAGGATGATCCATCTGCCTTGGGCTCAGTCCAAACTCTCCAACAGTTACAAAGGCCCACTTGAGTCCTTGCATCTTCATGGTTGTATTGAATTTCTCCACACAAGAGACAGGTAGTACAAATCACAGAAGAAAGGATCCCTATGTGAGCTCAGAATTTTTCTTTATTTCACAGTTAATGGGAAGCCAAAGCCCCAGGACACATAGTTCAATGTAGCCAGAGAGAATTTTTTTTCCTGCTCCTGCAGGCAGCAAGACAATGCCTGTAATTTCAATAAATCACTCATTTTCCCTTTTCAAAGGGGAAACTGACTTTAAAGTTTTATGTATTTCAGGTCTCCCAGCAAAAGCTGGACCTGGGAAAAAAGGAACCTATTTCGGGAGGCTCCCATGAACTCTATGGGGTCACAAACCCGCTTTAGGAAATGATTGTTCCCTGGATAGTAGCCAAAGGCATGGCTCCTAAAGTGTCCAACAGCTTTCAAGGGTGGGAACCCGGGAGAGGATGATCTGAGAGAACTGAATGACATGGATTTGGGGAAATTGAGTCACGTGAGGGTCAGAGCACGTGATGTAGCAGCTAGGGGAACAGAATGCGTTTCTGGGACAGAATTTGAATGTTAGGTGCTTGATTTCTACAGGCAAGATCTCTACTCAGTCTCACGTAATAAGAAAGGAGCAGTGTGTTAAGTACTTAGTTGGTATATATTCTTTACTTACCTAGGCACTGTAGTTTAGAGTTCAATTCATAAAATTAAAAAGAAATGTTTATGCTATGTCAAAATCTTTCAGAAGATTTCTTCTATTATGGAAGCTGGTTTCCTAGGATGAAAAAATGCCATCTCTGAGGAGCTCTGGGAACTTTTGCAGTGTGTGCCTCAGGCCCTGACAGTGCAGAATGGAGCATGACACAGAGAGAAAGGCGTGTGCATGTCCTTTATAAGGAGTAAAGGTGACCTTCGGGAGTTCTGGCATCTTGTTTTAATCACTGCCTAACTGTCACTCTCTTTCTCCTTTCTTTCCTTGTGCTTGTACCCAATTTTCATGTCACTTAAAATTAAAATTAGAAATATGATTACCAGTATGATCAATAGTCCTGAGGAATTAAAGTTCCCTGGGAACAGTCATCAACTTGACTACCTGCAGTTGGTATATAAATACCCCAGCTCCCCTGTCCCTCAGGTGGTGGCTCTACATGGGCTCCTAGAGTTTCCCCAGCAGGACTAGGATCCAGAGACACCCCGTGGAAGCTGATTTAACAGCATACTCTCTGTGCTTCCCTTCCTTGTGTCAGTCCCCTGCTCCTTCACTAGTGTATCTTGTTTTCACCTCCCAAACAAACTGCACTTGAATTTTTATCTCAGCATCATCTTCTGGAGAGACCCAGAGTAAAACACATATATTCTGGGCACTGAAATGTCAACACATACCATCAGGTAATGGCCGTTCCACCCAGGGTTCCCCTGTCCAACAATGCCTGATGCAGTTCTGCATCATCTTCACAAAGACTTGAGTTACGTGGCTTGGCTGAGTACAAGCTGATGCAGATTTTGCAATGATAGCTATCACCATTTTACTAGAGTTTATCTTCAGCATAAACATGTAAACAAGAAAATGATTCTGTGGGGCAAGGAGATCAAAATGAGAGCTTCTTTTCATGAGAGGGCCAGGGAGCTAAGAGAACCAGCTTTGCACCTGTCTTGGGCATGTGTGGATTCTTCTTCCTCTCCCTTGTCCTGGTCAGCCCTGCTCTTCTGAGTATCTCTCATGTTCTTGCCCTGCTCTGGGTTTTCATTGCCTGTTTCAGGATCTGCAACAATCCTCATCACTCCCCATGGCCGTGCTTGGTGTTACCAGCTGCAGTGGCCCACAGCCCACTGGATGGGCAACACGCTAATATATTTAATACTATTCATTGATGCTATTTATGAAGACCGTGGAGCCGTGTTTTTCAAGGATTATTTTTAATCCTCACAGTACCTTGTGAGGTTGTGACTTGCATGCCCTCCCACTCCCCTCTCCTTCCAGGGCCATCTCTGGAAAGGTGAGTTTCTTGCAGAGGACAAAGGAGAGTCACTGAACCACTGCTCAAAAACATTTGAGTCACATGATGAAGGAGCCAGGAGGAAATCTACCCCTTAGAGGCAGAGACTAACTTACCAATTGCCAATGTCATTCAGACCACCCTCACAGGAAGTGCAACAGAGAAGGTAACCAGGGGTATGACCAGAGACAAAAAACAATTGTATCTTGTCAGAAAAGGTTGTGGTTATTTCAGGGATGACAATCAACCAGTGATCACTGACGATAACGATAATTACCAATTTCTGAATATCCACTTTGTGCCAAGAACTACACCAGATATTCTGATGTTGTCTCTAACCCATGCCTCCCCAACACCGACCCTAAAAGAAGGATATTTCCTCCCTCCCTCCCACTTCTATCTCTTCCAGTTTCTCTGTCTTTCTCCCTCTCCTTTTTTTCTTTCTTCTTTCCTCCTGTCCTCCTTCCTTTCTTTCTGTTCCTTTCTTCTTTCTTTGTTTCTTTCACAGCTGAGACTACTAAGACTCTAGGAGGCTGGGTTATTCGATCAAGGTCACAGCTTCACCATAACAGAGCTGTGACTTGAGCCCAGATGTGTCTGATTCCAAAACCCATATCCTCCCATGTATTCCTTGGAAGATATAAAGCTTCTAAAAATATGCACAGATGTCTGGAAAATGCTTTTAAGAAGATGGACATCCAAGCATAGGCCTTTCTAAAATAGAAAGTTAGAGAAGTTCTTAAATGGCTAAGTATAAAAACACGAATTACCGGCTTTTCTGCATTTGACGTTTTAGGTAATGCATTACAATAGTTATTGAGAACTTATTGAAACAACTAAACTTAAAAAAATGGCATTTTCTCTTCTTTTATGGACCACTTATAAATTCACCCACTCACAAAATAGTTGTTGAACAGATACTATGTGTGTGTTTTCTTATAATAACTGATTGTTGTCTTGCATCTGGAATATTCTGAGTTGAACCACCAACAATGTATTCGAAAAAGAAGTAGTCATTTCTGAAAGAATTATAGCCACACGAGGATCATTTGGCTGGGAATGTCATCCCTTGCCTTCATGGGTTTGACTAGGAGGCCCAACCCAGGACTGTACAAATACGGATCTGTTTTAAAGTTTCCGGTTACTACTAGCCATTTTTCTTTGTTGGACCACCATCTACAGGGTAGTGGGAAGCTTGATAGCTCAGAGAGAGCTGGTCACTCTTTAGTCATATATATAGTAAAACTTAGTGAAATTTAAATCCGGAGATTCAGAGCTTCCTTCTAAATAGCACTGAGGAGACTTGAAAGCAGCTCCTAGGCTCTCAACTCAGCACTCCCTCCACACTGGCCCCACCCAGAGAGAAGAGCAGAGAGCATCTGCTTCTCTTCTTTGTCTCCTGGGGACCTCTCCTTCCTCCCTACCCTTTACTTCGTTTGTCCCAAGCAGTACCTGGATCTCCTTCCTAAAACTGAACGGAGGAATATGTTGCAGGGGAGGAAAACATATAAACAAAACAAAGAAGAATACCCAGAAGGAAAACTCACTGGAAGGTGTTTCAAAACCACAGTGCCCATTACACTTATTTTTTCCACAATCTTCCCTCTTCCTCTTGAATTTAAGGAGCACGTCTGTGTTTTTCACCACTCTCCCCGGCACAGTGCCTGGCTTCAAGCAGGCACTCAATGAATGTTTGTTGAAAGAATGAAAATCAGTGTGAAATACCGGTATGGTCTCGCGTCTTGATGAAAGTGTACGATTAGGAGAAAAAGGTAAATGAACAGGGCAGAGCACCAACGATGCACCAGACATTGCTGCTTGGGTTCAGTTAGACGCAGTGAAGAATCAGGAATGTTTTCTGCCCTGAGTTGCTCAAACATTGGTGGGATAGGCAATGTAATGGATCACAGTTGTTTTGTTTTGTTTTGTTTTTAACTTGCCCAAATCCTAACATAGAGATAAGATGTTATAATGTTGTAATAAAAGTAATGAGATGGGTACTTTCAGGTACTGGATTTTGTGAGCGAGAGTAGAAATTCTATCGGTTACCTGGGAAATTCAGAGAGGACATCTCCTCCCTAGTCACACTGAAGGTGAGGAAAGCCATAGATGGTGTTGTCTTCAGCATCCACATGTCAGGAACTAACGTGGCATGTAGTTTTCTTCACCTGTAAAGTTCTACCTAATAGCTGGGCTTGCATCAATTGGCAAGGTAGCTATAAAATTATCGAAGTGCTGTGCACATTCAGAAACATTGCAAAAGACAATATACAATTTTTTCAGTATTGGGTAATGAGTGGTGATAATTCTCATTGGAAAAATTTGATTTTTCCACGGACTTAAAGTTGGAATTAGTGAAATCAAGTAGTTTTGCTTTGATGCTCTGCTCACTCTCTACAAAAATGGACGTTCTGCTGGGGAAGGAATAAGTGGCATAACTAGAAATATCTTCTGCTTGACCAAATGTTATACCTCGTGGGAACTGCTACGACAGCTTCCAATCTGACAGAAAACTTGGATTCTAAATGGTTTCTCTGCTTGAAGGCACAGCAACAAATGGAAATCACACAAAACTTAGGCCTCAGAATATAAAAAAGAATCTGTAGACCAACGATGCTCCATATAGTAGCTACTACTCACCTGTGGCTACTGAGTACCTGAAGTGTGTCCAGCCCAAACTGAGATGTACTGTAGGTGTAAAACACACCTTGCATTTCAAAGACGTAATTCTGCCAAAAATGCAAAATATCTCATTACTAACTTTCAATATTTATTACCTGTTAAAATAATAATATTTTGATTATATTGGATTAAATAAATATATCACTAAATTAATTTTACCTGTTTTTCCTTTTTAAAATATGGCTACTAGAAAATTTAAAGTTAATATGTAGCTTTGCACCATTATCTGTTTTTCTGTGCTACTTTAGACTGTAATGTTTGGAACACTCTCTTTCTTTTTTTTTTTTTAACAGGAATTGGGAAAGTTGTCTGTTAAGAGCAACTGACCTGCTTTAAAAGAAAATCATAATCACGTGGGACTAGAAAAGACACAATTCCATTCTCTTCTCTTTTGTTTGGTAAAAGAAAGATATCTGAAATGTCATGCTCAACTGATTTCTTTTTTTTTGTGTGTGGTACGTGGGCCTCTCACTGTTGGGGCCTCTCCCGTTGCGGAGCACAGGCTTCTGGACGCGCAGGCTCAGTGGCCATGGCTCACGGGCGCAGCCGCTTTGCGGCATGTGGGATCCTCCCGGATCGGGGCACGAACCCGTGTCTCCTGCATCGGCAGGCAGACTCTCAACCACTGTGCCACCAGGGAAGCCCTCAACTGATTTTAAAATTAAAAACATGGAGCATAAATATCTCTTCCAAAAAATTGAATAAAGACTCAACATCTACTTCAATTCATGCAATGGCTGATTAAGGGAAGAGAGAGAAGGAGAGAGACAGGAAGGGCGATGAGGGGGCAGGCTGTGGAGGAGGAAGAGCCTGGTCTTCCCTCTGAGTATTCTATACTCATATTTCCAAGAAAACCTGAAGGAGAAAAGATATGCATATGAGACAAACAAATATCTTCTTGGCCCATAAGTCAATTATCCATGCTAATTATGGTTATTCAGATGAATTACCCCAAATGACATACATTGAGAGAACCAAAGTCTACACAGGCTTTGCCCTGTGTTGTGCTTTTACTTCCAGGAATAACAGAAGCCTCTTCCTTTGATCACAGTGGATTCCTCCAGTCTGGACACAGAGTGGCTGGGTCCATTCACCTTTCCCGCAGCACAGCAGGTTTGATCTGAGAGCCTCTCCAGCTCCAGGGACTCCCCCAGAGGCAGGCACAATAGAAATGGACTGCCAGCCCACCCCTCCTCGCTGCCTCTGCCCAGGGAAGAGGGCTTAAGGACTTGCCAGGTTTCAGTTCCCTCTGCCAGGGAAGCCCCTGGCACCCAGCCTTGGGAAGAGGTCTCCTTAGACTCGAGGGCGCTCACACGTGAGCTCAGAGCGAAAGAGGGAAGGCAGGGGTCTCCGGCTTCAGGCTTTCTTCTCCACCTGCAGGCCCAGCAGTGGGGTCAGGGGCAATGCTGAGAGCTGGGCAGCTGCTGCCCGCTCTCTCTTGGTGTCCCTTTTGCTGGAGATTGCCAGGCCGTGGACCTATTGCTACAGTGTCCAAAAGCAATTGATAAAAGCTCTTGTCAGAGGTCCTGGGCAATGGTTTCCACTACAGAGGCGAGGAAGTGAATTATAAGACATCTGCTTAATTTCAACACTGTTATTGCTGCTGTATGTAAACAATGCTTTAATTTTTTGTATCCTGCAAGCAAACTAAAACAAACAACCACTCAAACAAATCAACAAGGAAATCGTTGACTTTTGAGAGGAAATTGATCCACGTGGTTTTACTTTGGTTCAAACTTCACTTTCCACAGATGAGAAAGCTGCTGCAGTAGCCAAGGTGTGAATGACTTTCCCAAGGCACATGGCCAGCTGGAATGTTCTTCCTGCTACTCCTTTCAGCCCTCAGTGCTCCCCACTTGCTCACAGGCACTCCAAGGTAGTTTTGGCAGGGTGGGAAGGGCGGGAAATTCTGGTAAACCCAGGTCCTATCTGTGAACACCCTTAGCTTTCTGATCTGCATGTACCAGCAAGGTTCATTCTACCCTGGAGGTGAACTTATATCTGGCCCTTCCAGGCCAACCTAACTTACCATGGTTGATCTGTTTACAATTCCTTTTCTAAGTGTATTAACTGCTGCCCACAGCATGCTAAATATTTGCTGTGTTGGGTGCTACTGAAGTATCCTGTGAATGATTCCTGATTCCTTTACCATAAGGAGTAGATGCATAAGCCACATGAATTTGTTCCCAAACCTGTGTATGTCAGTTGTCCTTATTATTTTAACTGTCTAATTTAATTAGATATTACCAAATAAATGAAAGATGAATTTAGCAAGAGAATTCTCTATGAAAATTAAGTTAAATGCTTTGAATAGTTATAGGAGAACTATAAAGCTTAAAGGAAAAAAATCTTAAAAATCTACAGAGATTCTGTGTGTTGGTCGTGTCATTGGTTTTAAGATTTTGCTCCCTTTAAAAAGAAATTAAAACTGGAAAGGATAGAATACATATTATTGCTATGGCTCATGTATGGAAGACAATGTGGAATTCCAATCAGATGTCCTCAGCTCAAAGAATAATCCTTCGTTCCTATATCAAATGTTGGCAAATAAATGTAAATGTATATGTTTTGAGTTAAATTATGCAAAGCATGTATCACTTTTTAGTGAGTCTCCATAATACCTGACTTTTCTGATTGACCTACTATGTATCTGTCATGTCACAAAGATGAGAAGTAGATTCGACTGTAGAAATTAGGAAGAGAGAAGGACACATATGTATTTCAAAGGATGAAAAGTTAAGATTTTTATGCCTTCTATATGACTAAAGCAGCCATTTTCATTGCCAGAAACCTTAAGAAAGTACTTTCCCAGACTTACTTTACCTTAGGATTTTTAAGAACTAATAATAGAGAGTAAGTTTTGTTCCACATGTTAAGTGCTTGTTGTCTTGTTTCTTTTTCTCTAAGACTAACCTAAGTGCTTGTAACATATAAAATCTCTACTAACTGCCAGAACAACCCTTCTGCTATAGAAGCCAATAAAATTTTCTTTCTTCTCATTTATTTCCTGGTGATCTTATTCTAGGATGCTTGACAAAAAGGTAGTAAATAATAGTAATAATTAGCTGATCAAATGATGCTTGAAGACAGAATTTGGAGCCAGTGGCCAACATCTTGTTATCACTTAATCGAATTTTGAATCCTGGGCCAGAGTTGCCTTATCTCTCCTTACAGAGATACTCCACTTGTAGCAAAGTAATAATCCTCACTCAGACAAAACTAGACCCCTTCAGCTCGTTAGCAAGATGCTGTACTTAAAAAAAAAAGTCCGACATCCCCCTAAATGTAATTTAGAGCTTTACTGAAGTCTCTCAAACTCAGTAGAATATGAAACCTCTCTTCTGTCTTCTCAAAGCCCTATTCATCACAACAGGGAAATTGCCCATGTGCCCCCGCCTCCCTTCTCACCACTCCCAGTCAAGGACCAACACTCAACCCAGGTTTCTCAGGTTCTCTTCTCCACCCCTTTTACTAGCTCTGAGTAAGAATCCATCGTTTTCTAGTCATCTAGTAACTTTCTACCCTTTCCATTGTAAATCAAGCAAGTAAAGGTAGATGCCTTTCATCACCATCTCCCCAAACTAATACACCCAATTCAATGATCTGCAAAACAAGGTTCAGGAATAGACATTCTTCTTCTTAAGTGCAGAAAAGTGGGAGAGGCTTTTAGTCCCTGTGGTATTTGGGCTGCAGTTTTGGATCATTTACATGAAGAGCACTGAATCTGACACGTGTTAAACTCCTGCCTCTTAACCCTTGACAACAGTCAAACTAAGCTTTTCTGCTTATGTGATCTTGAGCATGTCTCAGAAGCACCCTGAATATGAATTTCCTCAGCCTTAAATACAGAAAACGACAACTCCTCACAGGCTGTAATGATTAAACAAGATACTCATTTGCAGAGGGCTTTACACTGTAAAATCACTTTCTTACATCGTGAATCCATAGAATGGCAGATAGAAGACTCCCAAAGAGGAATTATGACTCATTGAAAGTGATGTTCTGAAGTGTTCTCTGAAAAGGTGGGCTCATAAAATTGCATAAAACTTCCCTAGTTGAAGATGATAATTCAGTCTGAACTATTTTTCAAATGTTAAAGAATAAAAAAATTTTAAACATAAAATCCTGACTCATATAAAATTAAAAAGAATGCATGGCTAAAATTTTTATGTAACTATTAATTAAGGAGGGGACAAATAAGATGGTACAACCAGATTAAAGGAAAAGGTGACAATAGAATCCTACCTCAAGAAACAATAAACATCTCAAATAAACAACCTAAACTTACACCTAAAGCAATTAGAGAAAGAAGAACAAAAAAACCCCAAAGTTAGCAGAAGGAAAGAAATCATAAAGATCAGATCAGAAATAAGTGAAAAAGAAATGAAGGAAACAGTAGCAAAGATCAATGAAACTAAAAGCTTGTTCTTTGAGAAGATAAACAAAATTGATAAACCATTAGCCAGACTCATCAAGAAAAAGAGGAAGAAGACACAAATCAATAGAATTAGAAATGAAAAAGAAGTAACAACTGACACTGCAGAAATACAAAGGGTCATGAGAGATTACTATAAGCAACTATATGCCAATAAAATGGACAACCTGAAAGGAATGGACAAATTCTTAGAAAAGCACAACCTTCTGAGACTAAACCAGGAAGAAATCGAAAATATAAAGATACCAATCTCAAGCACTGAAATTCAAACTGTGATTAAAAATCTTACAACAAACAAAAGCCCAGGACCAGACAGCTTCACAGGCGAATTCTATCACACATTTAGAGAAGAGATAACACCTATCCTTCTCAAGCTCTTCCAAAATATAGCAGAGGCAGGAACACTCCCAAACTCATTCTACAAGGCCACCATCACCCTGATACCAGAACCAATGATGTCACAAAGAAAGAAAACAGCAGACCAATATCACTAATGAACATACATGCAAAAATCCTCAACAAAATACAAGCAAACAGAATCCAACAGCGCATTAAAAGGATAATACACCATGATCAAGTGGAGTTTATCTGAGGAATGCAAGGGTTCTTCAACATATGCAAATCAATCAATATGATAAACCATATTAACAAACTGAAGGAGAAAAAACATGATCATCTCAACAGATGCAGAAAAAGCTTTTGACAAAATTCAACACCCATTTATGATAAAAACTCTCCAGAAAGTGGGCATAGAGGGAACTTACCTCACCATAATAAAGGCCATATATAACAAACCCACAGCAAGCATCATTCTCAATGGTGAAAAACTGAAACCATTTCCTCTAAGCTCATGAACAATACAAAGTTGTCCTCTCTCACCACTATTATTCCACGTAGTTTTGGAAGTTTTAGCCACAGCAATCAGAGAAGAAAAAGAATAAAAGGAATCCAAATGGGAAAAGAAGAAGTAAAGCTGTCACTGTTTGCAGATGACATGATACTATACATAGAGAATCCTAAAGATGCTACCAGAAAACTACTAGAGCTAATCAATGAATTTGGTAAAGTAGCAGGATACAAAATTAATGCCCAGAAATCTCTTGCATTCCTATACACTAATGATGAAAATCTGAAAGAGAAATTAAGGAAACACTCCCATTTACCATTGCAACAAAAAGAATAAAATACTTAGGAATAAACCTACCTAAGGAGAAAAAGACCTATATGCAGAAAACTATAAGACACTGATGAAAGAAATTAAAGATAATACAAACAGATGGAGAGATATACCATATTCTTGGATTGGAAGAATCAACATGGTGGAAATGACTATACTACCCAGAGCAATCTACAGATTCAATGCAATCCCTATAAAACTACCAATGGCATTTTTCACAGAACTAACACAAAACATTTCACAATTTGTATGGAAACAAAAAAGACCCCAAATAGCCAAAGCAATCTTGAGAAAGAAAAATGGATCTGGAGGAATCAGGCTCCCTGACTTCAGATTATACTACAAATCTATACTAATCAAGACAGTATGGTACTGGCACAAAAACACAAATATATATCAATGGAACAGGATAGAAAGCCCATAGATAAACCCACACACATACGGTCACCTTATTTTTGATAAAGGAGGCAAGAATATACAATGGAGAAAAGACAGCCTCTTCAATAAGTGGTTCTGGGAAAACTGGACAGCTACATGTAAAAGAATGAAATTAGAACACTTCCTAACACCATATACAAAAATATACTCAAAATAGATTAAAGACCTAAACGTAAGGCCAGACAATATAAAACTCTTAGAGGAAAACACAGGGAAAACACTCTATGACATAAATCACAGCAAGATCCTTTTTGACCCACCTCCTAAAGAAATGGAAATAAAACCAAAAATAAACAAATGGGACCTAATGAAACTTAAAAGCTTTTGCACAACAAAGGAAAACATAAACAAGATGAAAAGACAACCCTCAGAATGGGAGAAAATATTTTCAAATGAAGCAACTGACAAAGGATTAATCTCCAAAATTTACAAGCAGCTCATGCAGCTCAATATCAAAAAACAAACAACTCAATCCAAAAATGGGCAGAAGACCTAAATAGACATTTCTCCAAAGAAGATGTACAGATTGCCAAGAAACACATGAAAGGATGCTCAATATCACTAATCATTAGAGAAGTGCAAATCAAAACTACACTGAGGTATCACCTCACACTGGTCAGAATGGCCATCATAAAAACCTATAAACAATAAATGCTGGAGAGGGTGTGGAGAAAAGGGAACCCTCTTGCACTGTTAGTGGGAATGTAAATTGATACAGCCTCTATGGAGAACAGTATGGAGGTTCCTTAAAAAACTAAAATTAGAACTACCACATAACCCAGCAATCCCACTACTGGGCATATACCCTGAGAAAACCATAGTTCTAAAAGAGACATGTACCACAATGTTCATTGCAGCTCCATTTACAATTGCCAGGACATGGAAGCAACCTAAGTGTCCATCGACAGATGAATGGATAAGAAGATGTGGCACATACATACAATGGACTATTACTCAGCCATAAAGCAAAACGAAATTGAACTATTTGTAGTGAGGTGGATGAATCTAGAGTCTGTCATGCAAAGTGAAGTAAGTCAGAAAGAGAAAAACAAATACTGTAAATTAACACGTATATATGGAATTAAAAAAAAATTGGTTCTGATGAACCTAGGGGCAGGACAGGAATAGAGACGCAGATGTAGAGAATGGGCTTGAAGACATGGGAGTGGGAAGGTTAAGCTGGGATGAAGTGAGGAAGTGGCATGGACATATATACACTACCAAATTTGAAATAGATAGCTAGTGGGAAAAAGCCGCATAGCACAGGGAGATCAGCCTGATGCTTTGTGTCCACATGGAGGGGTGGGATAGGGAGGGAGGGAGGGAGGGAGGGAGATGCAAAAAGGAGGAGATGTTGGGGATATACGTATATGTATATGTATAGCTGATTCATTTTGTTATAAAGCAGAAACTAACACACCATTGTAAAGCAATTATACTCCAATAAAGATGTTAAAAAACAAAAAATCTAAAAGGTGGACAATTGGCATTGTTAAAGTAATGAAACAGAAGGCCATTAAACTAAGGTGTCTCTACTGCCTCAGCAACCTACGAAAACAAACTGGACCCTAAGCCAGAGTCAATTCCTAGAAATCCTCAAAGTTAAGAAGTTGACACTTAAGAAATCCAATCACAAATAGCCTTTATTTGGGCTTTCCCAAATAAGGCAACAACTTAAGCTATAGCCAATCCAATGATTTTCCTTGCTTTGCTACTGAGTCTTCTCCATAAAAGTCTTTCCCGTAGCTCCAACTTTTGTTTGGAAGCACTGTTTGCTCATATAAACTTTTGTAAATTTTAACGTGCCCCAGTTCATCTTTTAATAATTCATCAGTGGTCAGGAATGGCCAAAATAAATCAGCATCATAGTTGCAAAAGTGGCTTCTTGGTGGGAAAATGGGGAGATAAGTCAATTGTGCATCCACTAGACACCATACTAGTTCTCATTATTTGCTGATTTAGTATTTGCATACTCACCTACTTAATAAAATGCATGAGTTAGAAAGCTTCATTCAGGTCTAAGTTATAATGCTGTGGGCCATGAATTAAATGTTAACATAGCTCCAAAACAATAAAAGACATAGATAACCCAGAAGGGTTACCTAGATAGAATACCCAGTGATTTTTTTTTGCTCTTTCAAAGTCTTTCACGATTTTTTCCTGACATAGGAAAAATCCGCTGCTTCAGTTGCTTCAGTTGTTTCAATTAAGCAAGATTAACAGTGGTTGTCAGACTAAGAAATAAGTTCTTTTAACATTTCCACTTATCTACTAAGATCTAATTCTCTAACATTTAAAAATAATGTGAGCCCATGCATTGTAATGCCATTTATATATGTCATATGAGATGGATGGAGTCAATGCAGGTGAAGGTGAAGTAAGGTACGAGGTGGACATAGAAGTTATCTCTTTCAACCCTGGAACTTCTCGAGGAAGCAAATAAGATGACAGCTATTTTGCAGAAGAGGAAACATAAATGCTAATAAGTTAAATAATACTAAAGAGGACACAAAATGGATAAATGGCTTGGATCCAGTTCTTCTAGATCCAAAACCAGAGCTCTTTCTACCCCCAAACACCCTCTATATTTTTTCAAGTGTTTGGAAACCACTTGTTTCACCTTTTTCCCTCAGTTGATGGTGAAGCCTGGAAGGTTGATTTATAATCTCAGTTTATTATCTCAATGTCTTTACAAAGCTGTATTTATTTGTTGATTTATTTTCCTACAGTCTTAACTTTGTTTTTTTCCCCCTCAAAAGCACAAGCAAAAGAAAGGAGCATTGCTGGGCTTGGCTCTGAGAATGAAAACAAGCTACAAGGCTAAAGAATCTAAGAGGTACTTAGAGAAGCAGAAGCCGAGAGTCTCAGAGCATGACAAATTCTCATAAATCATGTGTGGTTAGATTTTTTTTAACTGTGTCTGCGTTTCCTATCTATAACTATCTCAGTCATCTCAAGAAGCCAAAGGAAGAAACAGCTTATATAACTGTCAATTCTTTTGACTTTTGGATTAGTGCCAGTGTTCAGTAGCTGAAACAATTACTCAGAAGTTACAACACCAATATTTCAGTCTCTCAGCTCTCAATTTTTAGAATATCTGTCTGTGTACTCATCAAAACTGTTCTTAAGTCTCTATAGTACTACCTGGTTAGATAGATGGATAGCTAGCTAGCTAGCTAGCTAGCTAGATAGATAGATAGGACAAATACAAACCTACCTACATAGATACATAAATACATAAGCATATAGTTGCACAGATAATAATGCCAAATGGATCCTGAAGTTTGTCTAACTCTCATTTATGTGATATACATCATATTAGAGGACCTGCTGTTGCTGTGGGTATAATCAATAGACCCAAATTTTCATATATAAGTAATATACAAATAGGCCAGTTTTAATTCATCTCCATAAGCACATGGCAAGAAAATGAACCAAAGTGACTGAGTACTCAAGGCAGCAGAAAATCACTCATTCCATAAAGGAAACCATGGAAAGTTTCTATATGCATATTCTCTTGTATATTTGAATTATTCTGTATTTGGTGTCATAAAGAAAAATCAAAGGCAGCTGAGAATACACTGACAGGCTATAACATGGTGTGGTGACTTTTTACTTAGTTAAGCTGGTTCTGGGTTAGATAGAGTTGGCCACAAGGTACATTTCTGCGTGATTTGGAAGGTTCCAGTGAAGGGAGGGCCATTATACCCACAAGGTCACTGCAGGGGGCCAAGGGCAGCTTTGCATGTGTATGCGGATCTGCTTGCACCCCACGGTGTCAAGAGGCTGCAGCTGGGCCTCAGATGCCTCAGCTCCTGCCCATCTCCTCCACCCTGACTCTGTGGCCTGGGCCAGGTGCACATGTGGTTTGGCGATGAAGGCTGCCAGCTTCTTCCTGCAAGTCACCCACATCGCTGATGTTGGAGATGGGGAGAGGCCTGCAGGCTGGAGTTTGTCCTCGTGGATTCCAGTTTGCCCTTGGTCTTCTGCATTTGACACCCAGCTTTACTTTTCCAACTTCAAGCCCTGCTGACCTGCAGCCCTTTCAGGACCAACTCAGACACAGAGCAATATCCTCTTAAAGACTCCTTCACCAGCTCCCCTCTGGTGGGAGGGGCCTGACCTTTAATCCATATGACTCATGGTGGCTCTGCTTCCCCAGCTGCACCCAGACGGATCCACATGGTTTAATAGCAAGAACGACTTTAAGTCAGGAGATTGGATTCTCATGCTGGCTTGACAGCTGCCTAGCTGTGTGCTTGGCACATCACCTGACTTCTCTGTAACTCTCGTTTGTTAGATCAGATGAATATTGGTGGCAGCTCCAGCTCAAGGTTTGAAGCAGTTAGTGAAACACTACCACAACATTTACAACTTACTGAGACATTATATTCAGAGTTTTACACTTCGTAAAAAGCCAGGAGATTGTTTTAGTCAAATGAGGCCATCTAAGATTCCTTTTTAAAGCTGACTTCGTTTACTGGTATTGGAGTACTAGCCTTTTGTCATAATGTTTTAAAATATTCATCAAGATGAGACAAGTGCAAATGATAGCATGTCATATGACTAATTACAAAAATTCCCAGTGCATAAGTGTAAAATGGCTAAGAATATTTGTTGTCATAAGAGTTGGGTTGTCCTGAATACCTGTAAATGTCTGACTTGCAGGAATCCTGGGACTGAGATGCAGAACACATATATGCTGAATTAGTGGGTGTGAGGGGGGCAAGAGAATGACCATGAGTCATTGGATAGCCCTCCTTTCTTTGCCCTGCACCTTTTTGGTAGTTTCCCAGGATATCTGTCTTATCAGAGCCATTGGGAACAAGTATTTCCCAGGAGCTCTTTCATTTTTATGCATCAAATAGCAAAGATGAAACACAAAGTTGGAGTAAAAAGCAGATTGAAATGATTGCAGGATGGAATAGGGGCCTTCTGACAACTCCTTTCAATAGGATGACAATAGGGTGAATTCTAGCAAGAGTCCCCTCCATCTCTTAGTGAAAGGTGGCATAGTGAAAACGTGGTGGTGAGAGACTGGATTCCTCATCACTATCTCTGTACCATGATACATCATCAAAGAAACAACAATGATGTTGATAAGAGCTACTGCAATAATACCATCTTGCATTTCCAAGGGACCTATTTCTGAGTTGCTTTTGTGCTCTTTCTCCCCCCACCCTCCCATTTAATGACGCAGATGTCTACAATCCAAACACACCTGTGTTTAGAAACATAAGGTTCATTATGAGAACAGAGCACTGATCTCCTCTAGACCGTTCCTCTGTCATGAACAATGGCCACATACATAACTGCAGAGCCAGCAGACCCAAAATTAACCTTCTTGATGGCAGATGCATTCTTGGACTTCAAAATTCTACACCAGTAGGAGCAAATTATAGGCTTAAGGGATTTATTTCTTATTACATGAGGAATGCATGCACACTGATTCTTTTCCACTAGTGATAGATCAAGAATGGCTTTCATTTAAAACACAAATATCTTATTTAACAGAAAGGATGAAGAAGGGGACAGGGAACAGGGTGTTTAGGTGACTCTCCAAAGGGTTGGAGGAGTCTAGGAAGCACCTCTTAGGGGTTTATTACAAAGCAAGAATGAAATACTTTTTACTTCCTAAGTACTTAGTTCAAGAGTTAGGCAAATATGTTTTGGGGCATCTAATTTGTAGCAGGCACTGGGGCCATCCTTGAGGAACTTTTAGTCTGGTGAAGAAAAATAGTTTCCTCAACCATTTCTCTTGTCTCTCTCTGCCATTCTAAGCATAGCTTGTAACATCAGTCATTAGGGTGGCCTTTTGTGTTACCAGAAAATGTGGCTAATTTTGGTGGAACAGTTTCCAACACAATCTCCTGGCAAGACACAGAGGGCTCGGAAACTAGTCGTGGGTCATGATGAGTGAGTGGTAAGGTATATATATTCCAGGTCACCTGGGCTCAGTGTGTTTCCTCATCCATTTAATGGTACTTGAGTGCCTACTAGATAGATGGGCTTGCTTATATTCCAGAAAGGCAGGCAGACAGCCCACAAATAAATAAAGTAGAAAATAGTAATAGTTATAAGTATTGGGAAGCAAATATAACAAGGAAATGTGACCAGATGAATGGCAGGACATTTTAGCTATGATGGTCCAGGAAGTCTTCTTTGGGGAAGTAACACGTAGGCTAAAAACTGAATGGGAAAAAGAATCCAGAAGTATTAAGATCTCAGGGGAGTTCTTCCAGGTAGAGGGAACTGAGAGTTCAAAGGCCCTAAGAGGAGAAGCCATTAGGCCTGTTGATGACACAGAAGGAAAGGTAGTGTGACTGGGATGGGAGTTGGTGTTGGAAACATAAAATAGTTGTGTAGGGTCTAGTAAGCCTGGTATGGAATTGTAATTTTAATTTATTTCTGTGTTTCTTGAACTTTTGTACATAAAAGTCACCTGGAGTGCTTGTTAAAACACAGATTGCTGGGATCCATAACAAGAGATTCTTTAGTGCATCTGGGGTGGGGACTGAGAGTCTGCATTTCTCCAAGCTCCCAGATGATTCAAATGTTGCCTGCCCACTTACCATACTTAAAAAAAAAAAAAACTTTATTGATATATAATTCTCATACCATACAGGTTACCCAATTATAGTGCAGAATTCATTCTTAGTATATTGACGAATATGTGCAAACCACAGTCAGTTTTAGAACATTTTCATTAACACAAAGGGAAACCTTGCATTCTTCAGCTACTACTTCCCTCTTCTCCCCACACCATCCACCCCTCCCCAGCTCTATGCAATCACTAATGTACTTTCTGCACCTATAGATTTGCCTATTCTGAACATTTTATATGAATGGAATCATATAATATGTGGTCTTTTGTGACTGGCTTCTTTCACTTAGCATAAAGTCTTCAAGATTTATCCATGTTGTAGCACATGTCAGAGCTTCTTTCCTTTTTATGGCCAAGTAATATTCCACTGCATGGATATACTACATTTTTCTTATCTTTTTGTCTGCTTATGGATATTTGGGTTGTTTCCACTTCCACTGACCATACATGGATTGACACCAATCTAGAAGCAATTGGAAGCCACTCACACCAATTTACATATTTAAAAGATCACTCTGCTTGCTGTACGGAAAATGGGCTGCAAACAGAAAGGAGTGACAACAAGGATGACGGCTGGGAGGCTACTGCCTTGAAGGCAAGAGAAATTGGTGGCCTAAATTAGGAGTGGTAATATTAAAGATGGAGAGAAGTGGATGGGTTAAGAATACATATAGGAGGCAGAATCAACAGGATTTATTGATGGTTGGAATATAATGGAGTGAGGGCAAGAGAAAAATCAATATAGTGCCTAGATTTGGAACTTGAGCCACTGGGAACATCATGATGCTGTTAATTGAAATGAGAGAACTGTTTTCAGAGATTTCTGGGATTCCACTGTTGCTGTGGGCATTAGGAAGGTGTTTGCCCAAAGAAATATCTCCCAGCAATAAAGAAATTTTTTGTTGAATGTCTACTAATTCTATTTTTCCCTACTACACCACCAGACCAATTGTGAATGTTGCTGTAATTTGTGTTTGCTGTGTTATTTGAGAATATTTGTTTTTGCTACAGAAAATAAATGGGATGGATGTATGAGCTAGCAGCTTATGAGGAATATACGGAATTCATAAGATGTGTTAAATACAGATAAGGTGGTAACCTGGGGGACACGTTATATGTAGACAAAATGAGAAGAGTGTATGCATACTAAGTAAAGATAGAAAGGAAGGAAAGGACCAACAGACACCAAATATTCATGAGATATATGAGGCTTTGAATATTTACAATGTACTAAATATCCATGAGGCACACAGGCACTCAATATTCATGAGGTATTGCATCAGCCACCTATTAGTGACATTTGTCATGGTCCCACATGTCCTGTCCCCAAGAAAGATAGATAAAATCCAAAGATGTTTATCAAGCTAACCAACAAGCTATAGCTTGCATCTCTCCAATAGATCAACCGAATATTGCTGGCTCTAGGCCCCTTCCATTCATTGGGCCCCCTCACTGAACCCTTAACTCTGGTCCTCATAACTTGGCTGTCATGGGAAGGCTGATGCAGCAAAGAGGAAGAGAGAGACAGGATGTAAAAACATTGCATAACAGAAGATTCTGGGAATGTGGTCGTTCCACTCTTACCAAAAGTATGTTAAATTCTTACCCCATCTCTGGCTTCTGGCTATGTATTTTAAATTGATTTTAAAAATTTTATGATTCAAGGATGTTAATTTGGTCTGACAGCCTTTTCCTTATGTGATCACCAGAATAGCTGCCTGGTAATCTATTTGAAGATCACCATTGCATCCAGGTAATTCCCTATGAGAAGTTACAAACTGTCACATATCAGAGCCCAAGAGAGGAAGAAGATATTGTCCCAGGGATCCAGGGATTAGCATGGCATGGATATTCTTTTCAGTGTATCAATCTTATTAGTTGGACACCAGTGCTAACTTTAAAACTAAAGATTTCCTATTATTTCTCTCATATTTACCCAGCAATGCCCTTTTGTGTGAGGCCAGCTAATCTGAAATCAGAAGCATATATAACATTCAACTGCATTAATTACCACATAAAACACATCTGTGAATCATCTACACCAGGGGTCCCCAACCCCCAGGCCACCAACCAGCACCTGTCCACACAGCAGGAGGTGAGTGGCAGGCGAGTGAGCGACGCTTCATCTGCCGCTACCCATGGGTCCCCATTGCTTGCATTATCACCTGAACCATCATTCGCATTACTGCCTGAACCATACTCCCCCCACCTTCCGCCCCCATCCGTGGAAAAATTGCGTTCCACAAAACTGGTCCCTGGTGTCAAAAAGGTTGGGGACTGCTGATCTACACAAAGTAGCTACAACTTCAACAACTCCAATGTGAAGTGTTTAGCACAACTGTGACAACTTACAGTAAATGCTGAATTCAAGAAACAAAATCAAACCTAGTTGAAAAATTGAAAAAGAAATGTCCAAGGACGACATGTTCCTTACTAAAGCCTGAAACCCCAGAAGAGGAGAATGACCTGAAGCATTAGGGCTGACCAGAGCCAGAACCAGAACCATGGCCAGCCTTCCCTCTCCCTACCACCACCCTTTAAATTCTTCTTGTGGAATGTATGGATAAAATTTTACAAAGTACAAGATTTAACCTTATTTTACATGCCCACAAAAACCTGTAGAAACTCCAAACCAAAATGTGTTCATTACAATAGATAAATATTAGTGAGCTGGTTGGGAAATAGTTCAGCAAAGGAAAGGAAGAAGTCAGAGAATGCAAGAAAGAAAAAAGAGAACGTTATCCTAGAGACAAGAAGCTCTTGGCATTTAAAATAAAATTTTCCATTTGAAATCCTTCTCTCCCACAGTGGAATTTCAGAGCTCTCTAACACTTCTGAGCAGAACCCAGGTTGGAAGGTGAGGAAAGGGAAAATTTTTCCATTCAAAGTTCCCACCTTTCAAATCTATTTCCATTTCTTCATTTGGCACAGTCAATATTGGATCTGCCTCTTGGTTCCACGTCCATCTGGGGGAACCATTTGGCTGAAAGAGGAGGATTAGCAAATGCTTACCAGATTAGTTGTGTCATATTACATTATATAGGCATTTTGTCCACGTTTTTCAGAAAAATAAAAAGAGACCAGCAAAATAAAGACAAGTACTTATAACAGTGGTCACACTGACTTTCACTGAAGAATAAGTTTCTATGTGCTTTTACACATCATTTTATTATTCCATCCTCACCACAGCTCTGTTTGAAAGATAAAGTGAGATTATATATCTTGTCAGGAGTCATTTCTGAGTGATGCTTGAACCGTGCTTTTATCCTAGAGAAGAGTTCATCTTGCATGCTCATGTCTTTCTCCATGGTCTGCTGAACTTTGTGAGCTAGGTACACTGATGTCACCTGATACCGTGCAGAGATGGCCAACAGTACACCCACCTTAGCCCATTCAGGGACCACAGTGCCACCATGTATGAGTCTCAGCATTGAGAATGAATGATGCTACTGTGTGGAGACAACATAGTTGTCCTGGGCTTCAGTTGAGAAGGGAGGAAAACAGAGCTTTCTTCTTGAGTGAGACCTTAGGGTCCTGACCATAAACTAGGGTGAGTGGTAATGTTAAATACAGAGAGAAGTGGCCATGCCACACGGCACAGAAAATCTCATTTGGATAAATGATTAATTTCACCCATGAGAGAGATGAGAGATTTGGGAGTTTGACGCCTGTGCATATTTGGCTGGAATGAGACTCTACAATGATAAATGAACAATTACCAAACTAGTAATGAAAAATGCAGCCTTAAATAGATAACTAATGAGAACCTACTGTATAGCACAGGGAACTCTACTTGGTGCTCTGTGGTGACCTAAATGGGAAGGAAATCCAAAAAAGAGGGGATATATGTATGCGCATGGCTGATTCACTTTGCTGTACAGCAGAAACTGACACAGAAGGGTAAAGAAACTATACTCTAATGAAAGAAAGAGAAAGGAAGGAAGGAAGAGAGAGAGAGAGAAAGAAAGAGAGAAAGGAAGGAAGGAAGGAAGGAAGGAAGAGAGAGAGAGAAAGAAAGAAAGGAAGAAAGAAAGAAGAAAGAAAGAAAGGAAGAAAGAAAGAAGAAAGAAAAAAGAAAGAAAGAAAGAAAGAAAGAAAGGAAAAGAAAGAAAGAAAGAAAGAGAGGAAGGAAGAAAAATTCAGGCTTCTTTAGTAGATTCTTGTATTGCTGAATTGGTGTGGGGGAAACCGGTGCTGATGGAAGTATGTTTCTCATTCAAATGCATATACCTTCCTCTCTCCTTTTGCAGTTTCTGGACAGTCCCCTGGGAACTGAACTTGGCACAGCGGCTTGGGCTGCCTGCTCATCCAACACCAAGGGTGCTGTCAGCACTCTGAAGATAGCCTGATAATCATATTTGTTTTGGCCTCTCAGCCGCAAAGGCAGATAGTCATCATGCTGATTGGAAGGGATGTGTTGTGACAGGGGGAAGGGCATGAGCCAGAGCTAGCCAGAAAAGAATACTGGGTGTTTCCATACAAAATAACTATTTCTAGAAACGTTCAAGGAACTACTAGAAACTTTCTAGAGGTTTCTAGAAAGAAATGAGGTGGCACTATGAGGACCAGAAGTCATCTCAAATTCATGGTGCAGTATGACTCAAGTTTGGGTGGAGGCCAATGAGAATATGACCTGGTGGGCACAGCCCTGAGGCAGAGTGGCTTCAGATCCCATCACCTTGGAAACTTGATCCCATCTGTTTCTGTGGGTTCATCTGGCCAGTTTGGCTTTGGCATCCAACCAGAAGCTCCTCTTGTAAGGAGCTACAGGGAAACATTTGCAGAGGGCTCACTGTGCTTCTCAGATGACCCTGGAGTTCCTGGATCTGGTTTAGGTCTTTCCTTAGAATTCAGTATCTTCCAAGAGAAAGGGTGGGCTGGGATCACACAGGGTCACTTCTTCTGGTCTTGGCAGTTCAACTTTTCTGCATTCCCAAGGGGCTCCTCACTGGGTGAATTACTTCCTCTTACGTGATACAAATCAGAAAATATTTGGTGGGTGCCTATTTGGCACCCCATTCTATGGGGGATGGGCACCAGGAGATAAGAATCCTCAAGGATCTCACCACCTAATCATGAATTTAAAATTAATTGGATTGGGGGTCCCATGCTGATAATCATTCTGTGATATGGGAATGTCTCTGGACAACTTAATAGCACTAATAAATGTGTATGCTGTAATTTCTACCAATACTTTTGTTTTATAGCTTAGTCCACAAGCTTACATGTTTTAGTTTCTTAGAGCCATACCAAATTACCATAAACTGGGTGGCTTAAAACAATAGAAATGTATTCTCTTACAGTTCTGGAGGCCAGAAGACTGAAATTAAGACGTTAGCAAGACTACACTTCCTCCAGAGCTCAAGGAGCGCTTTTATTCCTTGACTTCCAGCTTCTGAAGGTTGCTGGCATTCCTTGGCTTGTGGCTGCATCACTTCAGTCTCTGCCTCTGTGGTCACATAGCCTCATCCTCTTATTTGGATTTCTCATTCTCTGTGTGTTTGTCTTATGAGGACACGTGATTGCGTTTAGGTCCCACCTGGATAATCACAGACAAGCTTCCCTTATCATGATCCTTAACTTACATCGGCAAAAAAACTTTTTACAAATAAGGTCCCATTCACAATTTCCAAGAATTAGGATATGGACATAGCTTTTTGGGGGCTACCATCCAGCCTACTGCACTTTGTATTGTGTAGCTTTCAAAGAGATTTCACATGCATCATCTTATTTGATCACCTTAATAAATTTATGATCCTGGAGCTTGAAAACAATAATCCAACTTGGATTCCTCCTCCCAACTTTGATTTCAAGATATAATTTTCACAACTATGGGCTCTCCAGACTCTCCAGACTTGTGTTTGTCCTAAGTGGTCAGAGACAGCTCCTCTCATGCTGACCTTCATCACCTTCTTCTGCTCCAAGTCAGTAACTAAATACTCAAGGTTGTTGTCTCTCCTCTTCTTGCATATTTGTATAACTGAGCAGAATGAGACTAGAAGGCAGAAGCATAGAACACACAATTTAATGTTTATTTCTCACTTTCCACTGTCAAGCAGACCATGAAGTCTTTTTTTGGCCTCTGACCACGATTTCTTTTCAAGATCTGTTAGTGGATATGTTAGTTTTCTATAGCTGCCATAACAAATGACCACAAATTTAGTGACAACACAGATTTACTATCTTACAGTTATGTGGGGCAGAATTCTGACATTATCTCAACAGCGTAAAATCAAGGTTTTGGCAGGCTACTTTCTTTCCTGAGAGCTCTGGCCGGGGTGGGGGGCAGGGAGCAGAACTCACTTGTTTGCCTTTTCCAGCTTCTAGAGGCTGTCCACAGTCCTCGGCTTGTGGTCCCTCACTCCATCTTCAAAGTCAGCAATGTGGCATCTCTCTGATCCATCTTCTGTTGTCACATCTCTCTCTCTGACCACAGCTAGGAAATATTCTCATATGATTAAATTGGGCTCATCTGGATAAGCCAGAATAATCTCCCGTCTGAAAATGTGAACCCTTAAGCACACCTGTAGAGTCCCTTATGCCATACAAGGTAATATATTCACAGGTATCATGGTTAATTTTATGTGTCAACTTGATTGTGCTAAGGGAAACCCAGAAAGTTGATTAAAAAAATGATTTGTGGATGTGTCCGTGAGGTTGTTTCTAGAAGAGATCACATTTGAATCAGTACAATGAGTAAAGAAGATCACGCTCCCCAACGTGGGTGGGCAGCATCCAATCCACTGTGAGCTCATATAGAACAGGAAGGCAGAGCAGGGGCAAATTCTCTCTTCTTGAGCTGGGGCAGCCGTCTTCTGCCCTTGGACATTAGGGCTCCGGGTTCTCAGGCCTTCAGACTCTGACTGAACTATACCACTGGATTTCCTGTTTCTTCAGCGTGCAGATGGCAGATTGTAGGATTTCTCAACTTCCATAATCAATTTTTATAGTAAATCTCCTCTTACATAAACAAACAAATAAATAGATAAACAAATACATAAATAAAAACTCTGGAGAGGCTTGTAATACAACAAGTTCCAGGGATTAGGGTGGGGACATTCACAGCAGATGAGCCTCAGGTCAAGCTGATCGAAAGTGGCAATCCTATTTTTCCAGGCATGGATGCAGCAAACACACCTCAGCATAATACATCTACATAGGGTCCTTCACCTCTATACAATGGGAAAATGGTCTCAGCTGTGGCTCAGGACAGTGAAGAGTGGCATCGGAGAGCCCACAAGAGAGGGGGCAAGGCCAGCCAGAGCACTGGCTGTGGCTCGTGGCAGTGCTCATTCGTGCCCCTTCCTTTTCCTTCTCTTCCCCCCTCCCCTCAGCTAAAAGATGCTGGAAAACATTTACTTTGAAGGTTTGTCTTTTTCTCATCATTAAGATAAAGCTTGGCATCTCTTATCCTAGCCTGCTATTTATGGATTCCTGCTTATACCCCCAGTCCCCTGCCAGCACTGGGTTTAGCTGATGAGCCCTCAGGTTCTCTTTTTCCATTTTTCACTCTTTCATCATATTAGCCAACAGTGACTCACTTAAGGGCCATGAAACATTCCTGTAAGAACAGCCCATTGTGTGTTATCAATGGAGGCTTCAGAAACCTCCTGGTCAAGTCTGTTTTTTTTTTTTTTTTAAATAGGGAAGAGGGGAGTTTCTGTCTCAATCAGACAATGAGGACATTATCTTTATTTAAGAGAGAAAGATCACAATAAAATCTGAGACATTGCTTACAGTTTCATCCTCATATCAGCCATATGTTGGATACTAGTCTTCTAAAGAGCTCCAAACAATGGGAAAAGGAAGGAAAAATAAAGTGAAGAATAAACCCTACTTCCACAAAGTAGTTTTCACTTAAAATTTGCTTTTTAGCCTGTTTTTCCCTTGACACACATACATGCACACAAGAATAAGGCAGGTAAGTTCTTGATATAACTAAGTTATCATAATACCTCTATTCTGAAATAAATTATAAGTACCTTATATTCAAAAGTTATCCTTTAGATTCACTAACACAGTGAGATTTGTAAAATAGATAAGTGGTTTCAGAAATATTCATGCTACTGATCATTTTTGATTGCTAAATTTCTTACTTAATATGAGTGAAAAAGTAGATTTCAATATCTCATGAATATCCTCTGGAAAAGTGAGTTTAGCCCACAGTTGGATAAGTGGACTATATTCTTTTCTTCATTCATCTGAACATTTCCACCAGTTGGAAGAACTGTGCTCAGTGTTGGGGATGAAGTGATGATGAGGCCCATCCCTGCTTTGAGGATTCCATGGTTTTTGATAACATAATTAATGACTCACCACTTTGGGCATTCTTACAGCATAACATTGCAAGGGGAAGCCTAAAGGTTTTGTGCAGGTGTGTAGTGGACTGCTGGTTTGTTTGTTTGTCTGTCCAACACCCCCCTCCCTATTCTGGTAATAGCATATTGATTGCCCTCTAGGGAAATGCTCCTTCCTCGCTCTGCATCTGTGTGGTTTGGGGCAGGGCTCTACCTAACTCAGGGCCCCAAAGATGGGTGCATGACCCAGGCTTAGCCAGTCAGAATACCCCATCCTTTCTGGCAACAGTAATGTGTTCAGGGACAAGCACATATCCGATGGATTAAACAGGACAAGAATCACTAACTTTTGTACCAAACATCCCCAAATCTCAGTGTTCGGTTTCTCTCTCACAAAAAACCCAACGCATATGTTCCTGATCAAGTGGCTCTTCAGGATGGCTTCCTCCAAATGGTGACTCAGGAAGCCAGGCTCCTTTCAACAATGGCTGTGTCACAACCTGGGACCTCAGAATCCTCTGGGCCCCTGGAACCACGTGCTGAATCCTCTGTACCAGCCAGTCAATAAGTGGAGAGGGAGGTCATGTGGAGATCACTATGCATGACCCAACCGAGATGCAAAATATAGGTTAGCTGTATGCCCAGGAGGAAAAGGAAATAATTGGGGACCACATAGTATTAAATGATTCTGCCACACCCAAGTTAATCAGAGCCAAATTCTGGAATTGTTCTTTCTTGACATTACAAGGAAAGGATTTTGAGGGAGGCAAAGGTGGAAAGGGGAAAGTTTACTAAAATGATAGAATCATGCCTGGACCTTATGGCCACTGCAAGGGAAGAACTCACCTGAAAAAGAAGTTCTGGACCTTATGGCCACTGCAAGGGAAGAACTCACCTGAAAAAGAAGTTAAGGTGAAAACAAGAGCTGAGAGATGGAGATGGCCCAGGACCTTGACAGGTGAGGTCAGCAACGTGCCTAAGGCGCAAATATAAGGAGGCAAAGCTCTGCAAGCAGGCTCTGGCTCTCAGGGCCCTTTAAGAGTGGCGTCAGCACTTATACAACTCAGTTGCCTCAAAACCTGCACCCTAGACACCCAGCATGCCTCCCTCCAGACCCCGCCCTGAAGTAGATAAATTCTTGGCGGTATTATTTGAACCCCTGGATCCATCTAGAACCTGTCCCATACCTTGGAATTTTCAGCCACATAAGCCAATAAACATACTTTTTACTTAAACCATTTTAAGTTGGCTTTTGTGCCTTACAACAGGATTCTGATGAATATGCATCAATGTCAAAGAGAACCAGTGCAAGGTTTTAAACAGGAGAGTGGCACAGTCAGATTTGTGTTTCAAAGAGGCCACTGTAGTTGCACAATCTGTCTGCAACACACGCCAGCCGTTCTCTCTGAAAATAGGCAGAGTTATCTCACCTCTAAGTAGATCTTTCTCTATGTAATTAATGTTCATCTTGCCATCAGAATTCGCATCTGAATGCAAGTGCAAAAGATTTGTCTCAATAAAAATAGCCTTTACATTTGATGCTTTCCAGTTTCCTGCTTTTAGCTCAAAGTTTTTGAAGCTGGTACTGCAAGCAAGGGTTCTTCTGTACCTTTTCTGGTACCTCCAGGACCAATAAAAGTTTCAAATCTTATAGCAGAAAAACATACTGGAATTTTAACACTGAGTCTTAGGAAAGTGAGTGAAATGAGTGCTTGCCTTTGGGGATTAAATTTGACGTTGGGAAAGCACCAAAAAGTTTACATACTCTTTGTGCAGCACTGCCAATGTCACTCCCATAGTTGGCCCCAGTGGGGCAGTGGTGAACACTACCCTGAAGTCCAGAAAGTGGAATAGAATCCACTGTCATTGTAAACTATATCCCTAGACACTGACAGTCACTACCGACATTTCTTTCCCTTGCTTTCCTTGGTGTTGGAGTGTGTGTCAGGAAAGTGCCAGTGTTTACATAAAGGTAACAATGGTAAAAAAAAAAAAAAAGGTAACAATGACCCCAATGGACACAAACAGGACAGTGGGCCTTTGACATAACAATACTGCTGCTCTGGGCAGACAGAGGAGCCAGGTTGCGGGTGGCTAAGGCAGGAGGGAGCAGGCAGTGGTGTTTCGATGAGTCAGTTTTTAATGCAGATCGATTTCTGTTTACTATATGCCCTAGAATATTGTGGTACATGCTGCCTTCTTATTATCAAATACCAAAATTTCTTCCTGTCAGTGGTTTCTTAATTTTCTAGAGATAGAAAGCAGACATTTCCCTTGAAGCTGTTTCTACGGATAAGTATCCCAGATCATCTCAGGAATTCCAATTTATCTTATCTCCCCAGCAATACTGCCAAGGGAAACATCAGACTTCTCATTTAGAGAAGCCAGAAGGTCATTTGAGTTCATACAGGAAATGATCAGTATGTATATACTTTTCCATTTCACCATTAATTTTGGTTGCAGACTGTCTTAGAATATTAACAGGTGATTTCTCCTTCGAACTTTTTCTTTGGTCACGGTGTCTCTCCATAGATTTGAGGTTGGTATTAGGAGGCTTGGGTCTGCTGTCTTAGGGAAAATCCCTTATGTGTTCCTGGTCTGACTTGCCCAAGTAGTAAAACAGAAATAAAGCCATTTTCTTGTCAGGATCTCTGAAACACATTGCTACATTGCCTTATAGTTTTATTTTAAAATGAATCTTCTTGAATTCACACCCTTGTATTTTCTACCCTAAAAACTCTCTACAATAGACTTCTCCTTGTCTTAGACTGTTTTATGAAAATTCTAGAGTCAAGCCACCATCCCCTTCTAAGAAGAGTCTTTGTGTTCCAAGAGGTAGATGCAAAAGCTCTTTGCTTTGCATTACTTTTAATCATTATAATTCATCTGGGGATCCCTGGAAACTCTTTAATGAAGACATAATGAGCAGTTATATGCTTATGGACAATCAAAACATAATTCTATGCTAAACATATGGATCTGTTGTCATTAATTTAGGTATTTACCTCGGCTTATCTCATCTTTACCCAAAATACTACTTTGTGCTAATGGAGTCTATCTGTATTCTAGAATCAGAAAGAATTCCTTCTCCTTCACTTAAGGGCTTGGAAGAGGAGACAAGCAAGGATAATGAGCCCATTTTGGAAATGCATCAAGTTGTGTTTGGTCATACAAATCCCTAACCATTTACAAGGTGATTTGTCAAAGTGGTGTTTACCCCACTTGGAATGGCTTTCCTTTGGATTCTCGAAAGCCCTCTCATCATAAAAGGCAGGATTCCGGGTCCCTGTCATTCATTCATTCATTCATTCATTCACTTGTCAAATATTGATTAAGTTCCTAATATGGTCCAGGTGCTGTTCTAGGCATGTGGAATGCACCGCCGAACAAAATCAACCAAATTTTCAGCCCTCATGGTGCTGACATTCCTCTCTGCAGCCTTCACTGGTCTCTCTTTCCTCTGAAGTTGCAACATTTAGAGCTGAAACACTGAATTTAATCCTTACCCATGTACTCTTATGTGTGGTGCCCTAATTATTTCATGAGCTAGACTTACAGCATTGAGTTAAATGCACAGACCTTTTGGTCAGCCGAACTTGGTCACATCTCACCTGATGGGGCCTTAGCTTGAGCTAAGTCACAAACTCAGCCTCATTTTCCTCATCTGTGCAACGGGGAAAACAAAACCATCAAACCCACAGAATTGCTATGAGGATTGTATGAGATGTATTCATGCAAAGTACTTAGCCCTGCATGTAGCACACTGAAACACATTTTTTTTTTCATTTTATTTTTTTTTATTTATTTATTTTTGGTTGCGTTGGGTCTCTGTTACTGCTCACCAACTTTCTCTAGTTGCATCAAGCAGGAGCTACTGTTCATTGCGGTGCGCGGGCTTCTCATTGCAGTGGCTTCTCTTGTTGCGGAGCACAGGCTCTAGGCGCACGGGCTGTTGTGGCACGTACTTAGCCCTGCATGTAGCACACTGAAACACATTTTTTTTTTCATTTTATTTTTTTTTATTTATTTATTTTTGGTTGCGTTGGGTCTCTGTTACTGCTCACCAACTTTCTCTAGTTGCATCAAGCAGGAGCTACTGTTCATTGCGGTGCGCGGGCTTCTCATTGCAGTGGCTTCTCTTGTTGCGGAGCACAGGCTCTAGGCGCACGGGCTTCAGTAGTTGTGGCACGCGAGCTTAGCTGCTCTGTGGCATGTGCGATCTTCCTGGACCAGGGGTCGAACCCGTGGCCCCTGCATTGGCAGGCGGATCCTTAACCACTGCGCCACCATGTAAGTCCCTGAAACACATGTTAAAATGTTAGCTATTATTCAGTGTTGAGTATGAAACACTCTACAAATTCAAGTATTCAAGAAATATCTTTAAAACTGCCCTCATCTTCATCACACTGGGCAGAATAGAAAGTCATTTTTAGTCACTGCTGTGACTGCTTCCTCTCTCTCTAGATTTCTTAAGAATTTGAGAAGCTTCTGTTTGGAATTTGCGGGGAGGGAAGGGTCTCTCATGTCCCATTGGTCACAATCACCATAATACTGTTGCTGTACAGTATGGTGGCTTTCAGCTTTGGGACCACGCATAAGGCTCAGAATCTTTGCTAAGGCTGAGATCCCAGTTCCTGGGACCCTTATAGGTCCCTGCTCCCCCAAACTCAATACTTCAACCTGCTTCTTGGTTGGGGGGGGAAATCTCTGCTTCTCTCTTTTTGCCCTTGAAGATACACCCCTTTCAGTCCTTTGTATCAAGGACACCCAGAAAAATGTCTTCATCAATCCAGGCTTTTACAAAAGCAAGAAGAGATAGACTACTTGCTTCCAGAAGCTTCAGTTTCCTGCTCTGCCACAAAACTCCCCTGAGGCAAAGGAGCCCCTCTGGAAGCAGGGAGGGGTCTGGAAAGGGGTCTGTAGTGAGAGCAGACTCAGATGAATATCTCAGTACATCTCCTGCAACATCGGGTTGTTCTTTGCAGTTGGGGCTGTGTCTTGTGCCTTTTTTGTCATGTCACCTGACAAAAAACACTGAACATAGGGAACAGATGTGGAATGAGTGAGCTAGGCCCATTCTGTGCATGTCTGAGTCAGATTGAAATGGATGTGACTTAGTGCCAGGACTTTGATCTGTGAGTCACAGGCCCGTGGAGTCTCCACCTCACATCACTCCAGATGGCATCCCGTAAAAGGCACGTCAGCCTTGGATCTCGTTCCTGGAGAGGGAGACACACTTCGTCTCCCAACAAGGGCCCATCGCCTGGACTCTGAGCCTTTCTCCCTTTTACTCTTATGCAAGTATTGTAAGTAAATAGTACGACTCGTATTTTGTGAGATACCCAGTCCCATCCCCTGATCCTTGGGACACATAATTCCACCCCTGACTGTAACATCATTCCCATCTCTTTCAAACAGTTACTGTTCTTTGTTTCCTTTTAGGTAATTTGCATTTGATAAAAAAGTTGCAGACTTTATCCTAGAGAGTCATCCAAGAACCATCCAAGAAAAAGGAGAAGCACATTCAGAAATATTTGTTCAGAGTCAACAGAAAAGGAAAGAATATATTATTACCAATGGATTTCTTCTACAGCGAATTAGAAAGTATGCATCGTTAAGACCTCTTTATGATTTGAAGTGGAATATTTTGGGGAAAAAACACCCAGAGGGATAAAATTCCTTTTGATTCCCTTTGTAGTTCTTAAGAGGACAGACTGTAACCAAACCATGGGGTAAGAACACCAGCTCCTGCACTCATTGTCTCTAGGGTCTGGGGCAATGCACTTAACCTCCCTGGGCCTTCATTTCCTCGCCTGTCAAATGTATGTGACGACGGTGTTGCTCTTAGTATGGCAGCAGATGCTGGTGGCCTCCTTACGCCCTCTGGGAACCCTCCTCTTGAACACCGATGTCTTCTTACTGCAGCTTCCCGAGCCTCTCTGGAAGGGGCTCTTGGACCACTCAGCCACGTGTGAGGCAGGCCAGGAGTGCCATGGAGCTAATGATCCCTGGGAGCAGCTCCTCTAACCAATGAAGGAAGAGATGGGTAGGAAATACTCCAGCTTTCTTGTCCCTGTGGGGAATCTCTGAGCCGTCTGTTCACCATCCTCTCTCAGAGGCCCCCAACAGAATCAAGCCCAGCTCCCCACAATGGTAACTGATCATGAATGCACCCACAATGGCTTCTTTTCCTTCCCAATCTCACTCTCCAACCTGACAAAAACACCTTGGAATCACCTCCCAAACCTCTAAATTCTGGTCACAGGGAAACGCAACCTAAGACAACTATGAAGTAATTCATATTATAAAACGCTTAGATCTCTTCCTTACTCAAAGTAAGCACTACGTAATTATTGGTTAAACCAAAAAAATAATAATAAAGTAACTAGATGTAAGTTATTTTGCCAGCCTGAGATAATCCAACAATAGGATAACATGTTTTACTGGGTTGGAGTTGGCAGGGAACCCAAGACCGAGGGAAAAATAATGCCTGAGAAAAAGAGCATCTGGTAACATAAGATTCAGTACCATTTTTTGTGTACCTATTATGTACAGAACAAATATTTTCGATAGCAAGGATAAAAGATGAGCCCTCGTATTTTCCCTCCAGGCCCAGAAGTTTCCTGACATGTACATATACACATATTCACAAATATATACATATGGATTTATAGATCTGTACATTCACACTCAACACACACAATCCTACACACTACAGGAACACAAGCATACACATATTTACATGCTTTCTTTGATGAGCAGTGATCGGGAAGGCCATGGCCAAGGGCAGAGTAAGTTTCTGTAATAGGCACGTATTGTATTGTATTGTACTGTATTGAGCTGTTACGGTGCAGCCATAACCATGTGTTAAAATATTGAAATACCTCCATACCAATTGGTTAGTAGCCACTGTCTTTTCTAGTCAACTATTTATAACATTTCATTAGCAGAAAGTGTAGTAGTAAATGTGCAATAAAACGTTATAATCCCTAGTCCAGAAATAATTGGAACAGATTTGCTAATGTTGTCATGCTAAATTTATCTTTAAATGAACAGTACAATTTTATAAGTGACCAAGCAACTCACCATCAAGAGTGGTGGGCTTCCCTGGTGGCGCAGCTGTTGAGAGTCCGCCTGCCGACGCAGGGGACGCGGGTTCGTGCCCCAGTCCGGGAAGATCCCACATGCCGCGGAGCGGCTGGGGCCCCGGGCCCCCGGCCGCGGAGCCTGCGTGTCCGGAGCCAGTGCTCTGCAACGGGACAGACCACAGCAATGAGAGGCCCGCGTACCGCAAAAAAAAAAAAAAAAAAAAAAAAAAAGGGGGGGTGTTTTTTGTGACGGGACCGGCCACAACAGTGAGAGGCCCGCGTACCGCAAAAAAAAAATAAATAAAGAGTGATGATTTTTGTTAAGCATAAGGTCTGATAACCCTCACCTGGAAATACAGTAATAATAATGAAATAAAATAAAACAAAATAATAAAAACACCTTCAAATTAAATAATAAAAATTGGTGATTTTTGTTACGGGAGCGGCCACAACAGTGAGAGGCCCGCGTACCGCAAAAAAAAAATAAATAAAGAGTGATGATTTTTGTTAAGCATAAGGTCTGATAACCCTCACCTGGAAATACAGTAATAATAATGAAATAAAATAAAACAAAATAATAAAAACACCTTCAAATTAAATAATAAAAATTTAATTTGAATTTAATTAACATTGAGCAAAACACCATCTATTACATTATTTTTTTTAATGTGAATTTAATTGATTTTGCAGTTTCCTTTGTATTTAACCTGAGAACTTATATCAAGCCTAAAGAGGTAATACCTAGGTTTATGTTCTTATACATTTAAGTGACATTATAATAAAGATGATTTGAGTTGGGGTCCGTGGCATTTTTCTCCTTTTACAAAAATTTCATATCCAGGTCTGGGAACACAGAGCCTGTGGGCTTTAGCACCCAGCAACCCAAGTTTGCATCCTGACCCTGCATCAGACACCAGCTCAGTGTCTTGGGCAAGTCAGTTTACTTTCCTGAGCCTTTGTTCCCTCATCTTGAAAACAAAGCTAATCTCTCCCCCGACCCCACCCCACCCGAACAGATTCTCTGGGAGTTTTTAAAAGATGATGTCAGTAAAGCATCAGCTTCCTTCCAGCTGGGAAAGGGCATTAGTAAATGTAACTTTCCCGTGTTTTCCCTTTCCTCTTCACTGAGGAGATGGGTTCTTTTTGTCAGCTGTTTGTTTTGTTTTTTGTTTTAACCTGTGAGCGTTAAAAAGTGAGTCAGGTCTTTACCCCGGGAAACTTGAGCTTCCCAGCAGGGCCCCTGCATAATCTTAGGGGGCCCAGCGCAACATGAAAGTGCAGGGCTCTGTTCCAAAGCAGCAAACAGTGCTATGGAAGGTATTAAAATAGAAACCATTTCCTTTTTTTCTTGGCTTCTATCTGCCATGGTGTTTATTTCCTAATTAATGGCACGCCCCCTTGGGCACCAGGATGCCCCGAGGTGAGCGCAGACCCTCATGAACCCCTGGGGGCCCGCCGTCAGAGCATCGTGTGTGCCTGCGCATGCGCAGCGTACTGGCTGCTGCATTCCCCCTGCCCATCCCCTGGGCCTTCTGCTGTGGCCACCGTGCGTCACCGCAGCTGTCCCCATTCTTGTGCCCAGGTCCCCGCCAGGGGCACTTGTTGGGTGGAAGCTGAAGGAGGCTGGGTAGGACCCAGAGCTCCGGAGAGTGGGGAGGGGAAGACCCAGAGCATGCCTGAAAGAGGCAGTGGGAAGCTGGACTTTGTATGAACAAGCTTTCAAGATCCAGTGCATACTCAGTTGTCGCATCAGGCTTCGTTTACAAAACAAAGTGAAAGATTAGATTATTAGGAATTGCAAGATGGCAACTGCAGAGTACTGAACTCTAAAAGCGACCCTTCTGAGAGCAGGGTCCTGTTGCCAATGAAGGTGGCCAGTAGGCATGCTTACTGCCGTGGTTATTTCCCTAAGGACTTCCCAGAAATCAGAAAATTCATTTCACACATGAAAAGACATGCATCCGAATGGGAGGAAATAGAAGGGTTCCCGAAGGGCCATGGGTGGCAGAAGCTAACTCCTTCCACAGCACGCCTGCCGCTGCCCCTCCACCACCCCGAAAACATCAGGCACTACGACCAACTGGCTAAACTCAGATCTGAGTAGGTGTGTGTGGAGGGCAGAACTGGCTGGGCCATATCGGACATAGCTCAAGTGGGGTGTGTTTTCCTTTTGTCATGCACAGAGGAACAGTGTTGCTGTCATGGGAACCGTCACCCTCTTGACAGCCAGGATTTCCCTTGATATGACCCATCCAGGCTGGGCTCCATTGATGCATTTTTGGTTGCTTTGTTTTCTGTTTTGGTTTCCATGCATTCTGTGGCCAAATATAGGATGAGAGATCCAGAACATTCCAAATTTTTCAATTCTGTTTATACATACTGAGTCCTAAAAAGAAATCCAACAAAATTCATGCCAAACTGAATTTCTATCCAGAATCTTCCTCCCCCAGACTGAAGACTTTGTAGCCCCAACACCTAGCATGGTGCCTGCACAGGGTACACGCCCAGTAAAAATGTTTGTTACGTGAATGGCTGAGTGAATGATACACTGATCTAAGCTTTGGTGTTCCCTGTTGCCGCAGTTTCCTTCCCTTCACAGTAACTAAGGCAAAGTAAGCAAAACAAGTATTATTCCCCAATGCACATATGAGGAAATTGAGGCTCAGGAGGGTTAAGTGCCCAAAGTTATCGGGCTGGAATTAGAATATAGGTTTCCTGAACCCCAATGCAGGGCTTTTGGCTTCTAAAGTAAACATAGCGAAATCCCACTGTCAACTTGACTGCATGTTGGCTGTGCCAACAGCCCTACTTTTCTTAGCAAGGCACATTTACTGTTATCTTTTAAGTTGTACCTTATAAGTTTTGTCTTATAAGTTACCCCTTTGGTGAGCCAGAGAGACAAAACACATTCTGGGGGGGTGGGAATCATGTTTCATTAGCTAGAGATGACGGTGAGCTGACTGAAGTAAATACTTTAAGGGGATCATTGTCATTATCATCATCAAAAATGCATTTTTGAAGGACATAATTAGCTATGGAATTGTCTCTCCAGTGTCCTTTTAACACAGCTACTAGAGAAGCCCCCATTTCTGAGCAACACGTGCTTACAGAGATGGGGGAGGGCAGAATCACGGTTATAGACCCAAGTTCTAGAACTAAACATAATTCCTGCTCTGCTACTTATTAAGTGGGTGACCTTGGGGGAAATTAATCTCTCTTGGCCTTAGTTTCTCATATGTAAAATTGAGATCATAAAAATAGAAAACTTGGAGGGTGGTTGTGAGACATTACTGGTAAAACGCTTAGCAGGTCCCTGGCATGTGGTTAAGAGTATCATGTGTGTTATCTACACTAATGAAGGCAGATGACTGCAGGAAGGAAGGGGAGCATTGCCTTCGGACATGGATTAATCGATGAGATATTCCCCTTGCATATAGGCCTTGGCACATCTGTGTGCGACAGCATGAAAATATTAAATTCCCTTGTCCAGATGGCTAAATAAATAAAGTACATCAACTCAACTGAAATAAAGGTGCAAAGTTCTGTATTTTCAGCCTACTTGTTAGTGGCTTCTTTGTGTTTTACAGGACTCAGACATAGGCACTAAGCTTGCCCCTAGATCTCAAGACACAAGTCCTTCTGTGTTTTTTTTTTTTTTTTTCTTTCTGCATGTGAAAAAAATCAAACTTGCTTTCTGGCCTTTTGAAAGACAGTTTCAGAAAGTAAAGCTGAGATAGAAAAAAAAAAAAACCTTATTGTTGCTAAATTCATCCCCAACTGTGATTGGGAATTTCATTGAAAATAAAAGTTCTCAAGATCATTTCTAGTGGAAAATTAATTATTCCAGGTTTATGTTTCCTTAAATGTATGCATGAGATAGAGTCTCTTTCTACAGCTTTGAAATGTACAATTGCCTTGTGATCCTATTTCTCATATTCTACCACAGAAATCGGTTACTCCTTGCTTAGTTTTCCTCCTTCAAGATAAATCAGCTGAAAGGCAGGATGAAAGGGGATGGCGGGGCCAGATCAGCAATATTTAGACAAGTGGAATCCAACCAACACTTTCAGATCCTCTCCTCCTACAAGCCCAGCTGTAGCTGTAAGTGTGAGCCTAGTATCCCCATAATAATTGCATTTCCATGTAAACAGATCTCACGGAGACTTTAGAATGTACACACCAATTTGCTCATTTCTGCTGTGTGGAGAGCAAGCAAAACTATCCAAACCTTTGCTCACATTGCTTTTCTTTAGAGATAAAACCTATTAATGGGGATCTAGGTATAAGGACCCATTTGATTAATGCTAAACCTCCAAATAGTAGGAAAAACTGCAGTAGCTGGAGAGAGGACAAAGTAATTTAAAGTATATTTTGTGGTGTACCTATTCAACGGATACTGAGAAACTTCTGTTTTCTATAGTGTCCTAGATTTTGGGCATGGAGCTCTGAACAAGACAGACATAGTCCCTTCCTTTTAGGATACACAGGTTAATGGGGAAGACAGACAGTAAACAGATCTTTTAGGAAACACATTTTAGGGACGTATACGCCAAAACAAGCAAACAAAACAGCAGCACCTTAATCTTCTTATGAAGGAGGAATGTGCATTGTTCTACCATGATAACTGGGAATTAAATCTAAGACTCAGTTTCTTTATCAGTAAGATGGGAGTGATTCTACTTACAGGTTTATGGTGAGGCTCAGATAGTGAGCATTAAGTTTGATTTTCAAATTTGGATAATATGAGTCTTTATTGAGTTACTATTTTGTATCAAGCAAAACACAGAGAACTTCAACAGAAAATTCCCCATCCAAACTTCACAGGACAGCCCCTGGTAACTGGAAGAACTTCCACCAAATGGAAGAATTTCATACTAAGAACCGGTTCCACATGGACTTGTTGCCTTGGTTGGAATATGAGATTAAAATAAGCCAATTTGGAATCATCCCAAATAAAATCAAGCTGTTAACTTTTTATCCTCACATTCACTAAAACTGATATTTCTTCTTTATTTCTAGCTCTCTGTAATTTGCCAAATTATGTTGGAATTAAACCAGTTCTGATTTGCGGATTTCTTTTCTAAGGAAAATGGTGATTCTCTTTGCTTCATACTTGCCTGTGTAGGAGTCAACCAAGTTTTGAAAAACCAATTTGAAGCTGACACAGAGAAGCCTTAATTAATGGTTCATCTTTTAAAGCTTGTGAATCCCTCTGATGATTGGTGAGTCCCTCCTAATTTTAATTAACTCAGGGGAGAGATACATGGGAATTTAGAATGTGGCTACGGTTAAGAATTGGCCCACGTAAAAAATGACATCGTCTTAACATATTTTTTACCCTGTGCGTCTGATTCTTGGCCATTACAGTCATAGATATAAACAAGTATCTACTGTTCAGCATTAGATTACCAGTTACTCACACTTGAACAAATGGTCAGGTGATGCTCCATCTCATGCAACCCCAGTAAAATTTTGATTATGCTACTTGCCTTCCAGGAGAGAAGTGTCAGAGGAGGGGGGAAAAAAAGCTACAATCTTTGGATGGTAATTAAGTTCCTCCATGGTCTCCCCAAGCACTGCCTATCTTTCCACCACTTTTATGTTCTAAAAAAATTACATTATGAACACACACACACACACACACACACACACACACACACACGCACACAACGATGTCTCAAAGTACTCCACATTTAACATCATAATTACGCATTCATATTTAGAGTATGCAGTTTCCTCCTCCTGAAACACTTCTCTCCATATTCTCCCCATCTCAGAACTTTATTTTTCAAGTTTCAGCTCAAAAGTCACACCTTGCAAGACCTTCTTGGATCTCCCCAAGTCCGGGTGAAGTTGCTTCAGATTCTCTACTCCCCTGTTCATAGGGTTTCTGCTTACCAGGGTACGGGGTGTGTGGGGTGGTGGCCACAGATACCCTGCATTCTGGTTCAGACAGAAAATACAGCCACTGCCCATGATCCAGAAGAAGATGGACATGCTGACAAGGCAGAACAGCTTTGATTAGAGGAACATCACCAAATAATCCACATACTGATTAACTCAGCCTCAGGCAATCAAGAATCCACAGTGTTTCATTGTCTCTGATTGGGCTTATGGCAGCATCTGTCTGTTGCCAAGCCTTGCCATCCTTATACCAACTCCGGGGCACGTGCCCCATATTCATTCTTGTTCTCCAGGCCCTAGCATACCTACCATTGATTTCTTAGGGTTCTGGTAGTGAGAATTTGTGCCAGTGATTCCAAAGTTTGCTTGATTTTGAGTCCCACAGCCATAGCCACATCATGTGATGGCTTCCAACCAATCGTGGCAATACCAGCACCCACTTTCTCTTGACCTTGGTAAACACTGACCTGTTCTCTGTCCTTAAAGTTTTGCCTGGTCCAAGTGCTAGATAAGTGAGATCCTACAGTACACAGCCTTTGGCTTCAAAGGCTTTATGTTTGCTTAGCATAATGCATGTGAGCTTTATGCATGTTGTTGTATATATCAGAAGTTCATTCCTTTTTTTTTGCGGTATGCGGGCCTCTCACTGTTGTGGCCTCTCCTGTTGTGGAGCACAGGCTCCGGATGCGCAGGCTCAGCAGCCATGGCTCACGGGCCCAGCTGCCCCGTGGCATGTGGGATCTTCCCGGACCGGGGCACGAACCCATGTCCCCTGCATCGGCAGGCGGACTCTCAACCACTGCGCCACCAGGGAAGCCAGGTCATTCCTTTTAATAAGTATGTTTTCAAGTACAACTCTAGACCATCTCTTAAGCTGAATTGTGCCTAGCTGATCTGTAAAAATTGTATTCTTTTTTCTGTCCCTCATGCCTCTCCAAAGTCACATGGCCTTGTACTTTTCACTGCAGTGACCACCGCTCATCCACCATGCTAAGCTCTATGGTTTAATTATATTTTAAAGTGACCCCAGAGCAGGAAAAGTGATACCTTTGAATACCTAAGAAGCGAAGGCTTTTAAGATGTTTTCTGCCCTCTTCTAAAAATATTCATGATGTCATCTTGGGTCCATGGTGTCCTCTGGGATGTGATTTAGAAGGACTTGAACAAGGCTACACATGAAAGTGTTTTCTCCAATTATATTTCTTCTCTCTTTCCTTCCTCCTTTCTTTCTTCCCTCCCTCCCTCTCTTTCTTCCCTCCCTCCCTCCTTCCCCGCTTCCTTCCTTCCTTCTTTCCTTCCCCCCTTCCTTCCTTTCTCTCCATCTCTCAATTTTTTTCTCTCTGTTTTTCTCTTTCTCCTGGTAAAAAGTATCTTCCCACCTGGAGCAAATCAAATAGGAAACTGGTTTTTAATTTGGATAGCCTCAGAATCTGTAAACATTTTTTCTCTGGATCATCTGCTGGCAGTCAACAAACACAATTTCCATAGAGTGTATAAAGTGGTGATAATGCTCTGAAGAATAATAAATCAAGAAAGAGGATAGGAAACACCTGGGGAAAGGCAGTCAGTGAGCGTCCCTGCAATAAGCCATGCAGATGTCTGTGCAAAGCAGATTCCCAGCAGATTCCCAGCGAGGACCATATCCCTGAGGTAGAAACACACTGATGTATTTCTTTATAATCCACTTTGCTGATTCTTTAAAAGGTAATCTTTTGGAAGTTTCTGGCAATAGTAACTGTAAACACTGTTGACCTTGAGCAACATAGGTTTGAACTGTGTGGATCCACAACTTATATGCGGCTTTTTTTCAATAGTAAATAGTACAATATTACAAGGTTGATTGAATCCATGGATGTGAAACTGTGGATATGGAGGGCCGACTATAAGTTACACAAGGATTTTCAACTAAGTGGCAGGTTGGTGCCCTTACACCCTGCCAACACCACCCCCTCCCCATGCCCTGTGTTGTTCAAGGATCAACTGTATTAAATATCTTTTGGATTAAAGAAGAAACTTAACACAGTAGTAATATCAAGAGCCACAGAAAGCCCTACATTTTATCCTCACTGAGGCATCTGTAATCCTGAGGATGATGACCTGGTCGGTTTCCTTTGACAGCATCTCTGACCACTAATCACAAGCTCTGATCCCAGCCTCTCAGGCTGCCTGGTGAGATTGCTGACTCTGACCCCACTTTATTTTTAGTTGAACCAAGGTTATAACAGACACACACACACACACACACACACACACACACACACACTGAGTGAATGACCCACAAACTCTCAAATCAAAAAGTCAACTGGAAAGAATGTCTGTGGGTGTGCTGTTGCAAAATAGAATAAATTGTTTTCAGGATTTATGACTACTTTTTAGAAAGACAGTCTATCATGTACTTTTCCTTTTTTCCCCATGTTTCATGCTGCTGTCTCTCTGAAATCTCTGTCCAGTCCTCCTGACTTCCCCCACTGTCGTTGATATCAGCCAAATGATCTGGAGGGAAGATCTTCAACTGGAGTGTGTAGTTTCACTATCGAGTTACTTCGTATGAGAGTTTGTGAAGTAATTCCTCAATGGATCCCCTGCTAGTGCTTACCACACTTGAGGTGTTTTTAAAATAAAGCATTCCTGAGAAACTTTACATTCTGTAAAATCATGCGCTTAAAATAAGCGGGCTTATGAATAAGAGGAGGGTGGCAAAGCACTCAGTGCTGATGCCCTGCATATCTAGAGCCTTAACAAAAGCAATGACTTGAACCTGGGGAAGGCATCATGAGTTTTCTTGGCTGCAGGTATTAAAAATGAATAAAACCAGCAGAGTGAACCTGGCAGCAATCCATTAGATTGGATCACAGCTGCAGGAACTGAGACCAGGCTGGTGGAAGGGGCAACTGCTAAGGTGAGAGCAAGTGCAAAAACCTGCCCAGAGCCAATAGCATCCTCACAGCAGGGAGCCCGTATCTTGGGGGAGAGTGGGGGAGGGGCAGGAACGATGGAATGCAGGAATTTGTGTCAAATTTTCCTAAAACATAGATGAAAGGGCTTGTTCCACAAGTACAGCAGCCAGCTTCAGAGATCCTCCTTCCCTGTGGAAGGTTATAATTCTACTCTTCTTTGCCTCCCATTGTCCAGGAAAATTCGTGTGTGAGCTAACACGAATTTCCTGTTACACTGGTAGCACTTCCCTGTTTACCATTTGTTTGTGGCCTTCCTCACATTACAGGAGCCATACCTTGCAGGAGAATACACCGTATTTGACCTGTTAGAGATTGGATTCTCTTAAATTAGCAAAAAGGTAAAGGGTGTTGCAGTGGTCACAGAATAAGAATGGTGACAATGATAGGTCCTATTTATTTAGTGCTTTCCGCAGGCCAGGCGCTTTGCTAAATATTTTATAGATATTATCATATTTAATCACTGCAGTGATCCTATGTCAGAGGAATTTCTATCCCTATTTTACCCATGACAGAGCTGGGTCTAAGAGAAGTGCGGTAACTTGATCAATGTCACCTTGCCAGGCATAATGCAGAACTCACAACTCATTTCCAAACCTCATGCTCTTAACCATCTCTTGCTTGATTCTGTGAACTTAGAGCTAAGTCTTAAAATGATTATTAATTAAAAGACGGATTTGATACCAGGAGAAAATTATAAAGTAGGCCCCAGGCTACAGAGCTCTTCTCTGGATAATAAAACTGCAACATTTCTTATTTTTTTAAATTTAATTCAAAATTTTTCATTGAAGTATAGTTGATTTACAATGTTGTGTTAGTTTCAGGTTTACAGCATAGTGATTCACATTCTTTTCTCTTATAGGTTATTACAAAATATTGAGTATAGTTCCCTAAAAGCATAATTTCTGTGCCCCTTTTGCCTCAGGTTTCCATTCTCTGCACACCAGAGACAGCTATCCAATCTTAGTGGTGTGTGAGCACCATCAGATAAGGTGGGCTTAACACATTGTTCTGTGCTGTATTTTAAATGCACTACAAACAGAATGCC
>NW_006773367.1:622152-635382 GCF_000442215.2 Lipotes vexillifer | reverse complement strand
ATGCCGAGAAGGGCTGTAGGAGTCTTAGAGACCAGACGGAGAATGTAAGACTAAGATACCAGATAGATATGGACAAAGAATTGGAAGGTTCAAAAGAGCAAATGATTAGTCTTTGCTTTTGCCCTTTGTTTATTTGGCTTAATATAACAGAAATTTATTGTCTCACAGATCTGGGAGCCAGAGGTCAGAAATCAAGGCATCAGCAGGGCCTTGCTCTCTCTAAAGATGTATGGAAATCCTTCCTGGCCTCACCTAGCTTCTGGTATTTTGCTGTCAATCTTTAGTGTTTCTTGGTTTGCAGCTGCATCAAGCCAATCGCTGCCTAGGTCATCACCTGGCATTCTCCTTGTGTCTCTGTCTTCTTATAAGGACACCAGTCATATTGTATTAGGGGCTACTTTTTATGACCTACTGCTTTTGTGACCTCATTTGAACTTAACTAATTGTATCTATAATGACCCTATTTCAAAATCTGGTCACAAGTTGATTTACTGGGGTTTAGGGCTTCAACCGATCTTTTTTAGGGACACAATTCAACCCATGACATCATTTGATTCATTTTTTTCTAAGCACTGAACATATCACTTACCTTTCATGGCATGGAATAATGCATCTGAGAAATAGCTCCTTTATTAAATCCTGCATTTATGCCTCCATTACTAGTCCCTGAGTACATTTGACAACGGCTTTTAGAAATGCTTAAAAATGTATATAAATTAACTACAGAAAGAGATATAATCTCAAATCCCAGTTACACGAAGAACCTGGAAATAAACACCAGAGAGGTTCAGAGTTCCAAAAATTAAGAAAAAATTAGGAAAAAGTTGTCAGTAGCATATGGAATAATAAAAATGTTGCCAATGGAACACTAAGGGGTTAACCTTATTCTCTTCTTTGAACTTATCAGCTGATGCTTCAGAATCAGCTACCCTTACATAACATATTATTCTCGTAACTCTTGGCTTCCTTCTGGCATCAAAAATAACAGGAACATAAAAAAAGTGGAAAAAGGAGGAAGAGAGAATTTTGAAGTAGTGGCAGGAAATAACTGTACCATAACAATTAGCTTTATGTACTTAGTAATGTATAACCTGGATTAAAAACGAAAACAAATTTTATAATTTTCTATTATTCCAAATGCTAAATCAATAGAATTGGCTCTAAATCCATTTAAGTCTTTAGAACACCTTGAGGAACTTCTTCAGTTATCTTATCAACCAATCATTCCACACTTACTGTATTTATTTATGTTTTCTCATAGTTTATGGTCTCAACAGTGACATGTATGAGAACCCTGGAAGCTGAAAATAGACATCGAGTGGTCTGTGTCAAGCCCTATTATCTAATATGGGTAAAAATTTTAAGAGAGAAATAAAATTTTGAAAGAAGAAATAAAATAAAAATAATGATTTTTAAAATCTCACATTAAAATATCCTCATTGTAGTAGCTTAGTGTGACGTTCTATAAAATTTGGGAAATTTATCAACAATCTAGAGGTCACAAAGTAAACCAAAAAAAAAGAAAAAAAATAGAGGTCACAAAGTAGATGAAGCCAAATCAACCCATAATCTCAATTCATCTGTATGTATCTCTATCCATTTCCCATCTCAATCTCTGTATCTGTCTTCTTATAGGCAGAAAAATATGGATGTAAACTGTATACATACTCCTATGGATTTCCTTTTTCTATTTGCTTTGTTTTTGCCTTTAGTTTTTTACTGTGATTCCCTTTAAACACTTCAATATCTTGTCACCTTAAAAGGGGAAAAGGAATTATGAAAAAAAGAAAGAACCATAAGAATTTGGAGACATGAGGTGTGAGATCCTTAAGTCTGATTCCCTCTGACCCAAGGCTTTCTCTTGTACACTGCTAATTCTTATGTATACTTGTCTGATCTTTTTTATGTTTAATTAATGCACTAACTTTTCTCTTAAGACTAATTAACACACTAATTTACACTTTTTTTCCTGAGATAAGTGAGGGGGTCTGATTTAATGTGCTACTTCCCTCTCAATCAGGGTATAAGCAACAGAATAAGTCTGATCTAACAATTTTTATAGAGCACATTATAAAATATTCTCCTATTTAATCGTTATAGCAACTCCAGGAGCTAGATTTTTTTTTTTTTTATCATCTTCATTCTGTAGTTGAGGAAACACTTACACTTTTATTCATTCCTATACAGACTCAACTGTGTAGGAAAAAATTACGTTACACATGGTTGGTTGTGTCTCACAATACTGTACTTCAAGACCAGCACAACGTGTAGGTAATATAATCAACAGTGAGCATGTGAGCCTCTTAAATTTTTTCTGTACATACTGTAACTCAGAGATGGGACAGAAAGAGTTCATTACCACATCATTAGCTTTTTCTTAGTTTTGTAGATGTCAATATGCAAATTTAATCCAGGAAAATCTTCATTTTAATATTTGAATACAAATAGTTATTTTTCCCTGTAAGTAATTACATAAAAGGTAAAAATCATAAATTTTAAAAGGAAAGAGAAAATTTATAATGCCCACAATCTCACTACCTAGACAATAGGCAAATGTATTTGAAAATCTTTAATATGAGTGTGTGTATGTGCTAACAATGATAGATTCATTATTGTTATAGAGTATCTTTTTCTAAATAACATGCATGTGACTTTTCATGTCAATAAATACATATCTCCATTACCACTCTCACTAAATGAATATTTTCCTACTGTGTGTGTTACGTAATTTATTTATCAGTCGTCTACTTTTTAAAATAAAAGATATTTTACATCGGAGCTGGGCATGTGTAACAAATATTGTATGTGAAGGAGAGAAAGGGTAGTTATAAGGATATTTCAAAGGAGAAGATTAAGGAGAAACATCACAGAATTCCAAGTCTAAGATTAGTTTGCACGAAAGACCCAATGATGCAATATTCAAATACGGTTGAAGTTCAAGGTCATGGGGTCTCTGTGTTGTGGCTGGTGCCATGGGGAAGGTGTCGAACCATAATTTGCCAAACATCTGTGTTTTCCTTCCATGCTCATCCACGTCTAAAACAATCCAATGTGTGGTTTTTAGCTCCAACCAGGAAAAAAGAAACAGGACGTTTTAGAGGTGACAATATTTTGGTGTTTTCTCAAATACTTGACAAGTAACAAGTTTGACTCAGGTCTCGAATATTTACCTTATGAACAATGCTTGACACCACATTGCTGTAGTGTCACTGATGATAAATCACGGTAACCCCTTGCTCCTTAAACTCCTGCTCTCCAAATTTTACCCTCTGCCCTCAAAAGCCGAAAAGATTAGAAGGCAATTTCAGATAAATTTCTTGCCAGTCAAAGACTTGCTGCTTGCTTTCCGAAATTTAGAAAACAAATCAGTTCAGATAATCCTTCCTCCTTCGCTGTCTACACTTGATAGTTGAATATTCAATATTGGAACCAGGAATTTGGTATATTGGTTTGAGATGGATACATTAATCAACTCCCAAATGCATATTTCATGGGGGAGAAAGAAGGTTGGAACAAAACAGTGGAGATGTGAGAAAGCTCAGCAGATCTTTTTGTTTAACTGTGACTAGGCAATGAATTACAAATTAGTGAAAAGACCTATCACTCTGTAAGAGAGTTGAGAAATAACTTGGGAAGTGGCAATGAGGAAGGAATTATATAGAGCAGAGAACCTCTGATATTATGGTCAATTCAAAAAATCTCTTCTCTTTAATGAAATGAGTTTAGAATTTCCTACTTTCCTTCCTCACCCCATCTTTTTTGCATCCTCTTTTTGTTTGTTGGCTTGTTTATTTATTTATTTATTCTTTGATAATCTAAGTGACCATTCTCATCATTGTCTCTGTGTACTGTATTGTACTATCTGAATTCTTGACTCAACCAGCAGCATAAATGAAATCAAGGCAGCTAATGAAACCAGAATTCTCTTCATGAACATGGAAACATCTGGAAGACTTTGGATATTATTTTGCTTCTTCAGCTGGGGGTTTGTTTGCCCTTTGCTTCTGATCTGCTCCTAGATTTTCACTTATGAGACAAAAAATACTTTGACTAAAGCAATGTTTCTCAACCTTGCCGGATCATGAGCATTGCCTCGGGACTACTTGTTAAATGCACAGACTCAGGCATCATTGAATCAGAATTTCTAGGGAATTGGTTTGGAAATGTGTGTTTTTACCAAAGTCCCAGAAGATCCTTGTGATCAGATGAGTTCAGGGCTCACTGGACTAAGACATGGACTTTTGGGACATGATCTAAAAGCAAGTCTATCCATGAGTCAATGGTATGGAGCCCCCAGTGTCTGTAAAACATGAACAGCTCAAGTGATTCATGTGAGACTTTCCTCAACGTCATGAACCTTAGCACCATCATTCGCAAGCTTTAATGCCCACCATTGAAATAAGCTGCCAATTTCCTGTCCTGCTCCAGAAGATTTTAAATCAGTAGTTCTGGGGGAGGGCAAAGAATCATTTGAGAAGCACTGATAAATTTAATGTCATCCATCATCCCTGCTTGAAGACCAGCTTTAGGCAAAATGCTAAAGTAAGCATGATTGTTTGCAATTAACTCTCTCTCTCTCTCCATCTGTCTATTTTTAAGGTTTGAAGTAACCTTACATTACCTCACAAGGGTTTGGATGCTCATGTCCCATCAGGAATCTATCCTCTTTTCCCCCAGTGGTACATCCCTTCTTCCCATTTCAGCATACAAACTCTCAGACAGTCCTCTCCCCCACACACACACCTAATGCTGAGGTCTCTCTAAATTTCTCTAGTCCATAAAGATATCTCCCTTGAGCTTCAGATCTTTTCATTGGAAAACCATCTAGAGACTTGCTACCTGGATATCTCAGGTGTGCTTGAAAATTTGGATGTTCAAGCCATATGCTGTCCTACTATGACTATCCACTCACTTGCCTAAGCAGACACTGGACATTTTTCTTGATTCCCTCCATTTTTTCTCAATATCACACTCATAGGCAAGTCTTGTCAATTCTTTATCAAACACACCCATTTGCCTGAGTCAACTATTACTGTCCAGATTCTTAGACCAGTTCCTTGATTTCTTCCTCCCACAAAACAAAACAACATACAAGCAACATACAAACCCTGTTCCCACCTCTCGTTTTCCCTTTCCAGTAAATGACACCACCACCCATTCTAGAATCTCAGCTTGGAGTCTTCACCTCCTCTCTACCCCTCCCTACCTGCATCCAATCCATAAGCAAATTCTCTGGATCTTACCTTTAAAACATATCCCAAATCTGAGCATCTCTTCCTCTCTCCGTTGCTACCACACTGGTCTTAGCCACATTGAATGTTGCCTCAAATACTGCAATGACTTCTCTTTTTAATTTTCACTCTTGCCACCACCTGGTGACCATTCGCCATAAAATAACTAGAATCATCGTTCTGAAATATAAACCATTGTATCACTTACTCCCTTTCCGGTGGCTTTCCACTTACTTAGAATAAAATCGAATCTCCTTTCAATGGTCTCCTAGACCCTGTATTATCTGGCCATGCCTGCCTCTCTTTCCTCATTTTCTACCCTTGCCCCCCTCCCATTCTCTCTGCGCAGCCACACTGGTCTTACTGAGGTCATTTGCCCTTAATGTTCCCTCAACCTGCAACCCTTCTCCCTGAGGTCACTGGGGCACTGACACCTTCCCCTCAGGTCTCTGTTCACCAGTCTCCACCTCAGAAAGTCCTGCTGCCCTGGGCTGGGCTACTCATAGTGCCACTCAGCCCTGGGACAGTCCCCATTTATGCTTCTTGCCCTGGCATCTTATTTGATTTGGCATTTGTTCCAGGTTATTTATTTATTTATTTATTTATTTATTTATTTTGCGGTACGCGGGCCTCTCACTGTTGTGGCCTCTCCCGTTGCGGAGCACAGGCTCTGGACGCACAGGCTCAGCAGCCATGGCTCACGGGCCCAGCTGCTCCGCGGCATGTGGGATCTTCCCGGACCGGGGCACAAACCCGTGTCCCCTGCATTGGCAGGCGGACTCCCAACCACTTCGCCACCAGGGAAGCCCCTATTGCTTTTTTAGTTATAGAAAGGCGTAACTATTTTAGCCTGACTCCATAGTTGGCTCCCAAGATTCTGCCAGAACCAGAATCTTGGCTGCATGAAAGAGTGGCTCTCTCTTCATTACAAAGCAAATGTGTAGAACAAATGAATAAACCTCTCGTTGATCTCTCTGCTTCTGATTTTTCTCTCTTTAAATCCATTCCAGTCGTAGAGTATGGAGGGTGCGTTTTCAAAAGCATGTTGCTCTTTGCCAGGACAAAGGTGAGGCAGGCCAGCACTCAGGATATAATCTCTAAGGAGGCACAACCATTGCCTTATAAGTTGCATCTCTAATTTTATTTTTTTAGTGACTGCTTTAAGGTTTACAACTTGTATCTTTAATGTATTACTGTGTATCTTCCAAAATATTACAGCACTTCAAGCCTATAAGAACCCACAACTGGATGCTTCCAGTTCCAGCTCAGCATAGGGGGCTGCATGCTGTGCACGACCCAGAGAGTGGGTTTCACCTTAACTGTTATTAAGCCCCGCATCCTGGCACTGATTGTTGCATTATTGCTCTGCTTAAAACTGTTCTGTGGAATCTAAAAATAGAGCTACCATGTGATCCTGCAATCCCACTGCTGGCCGTATATCCAGAGAAAACCATAATTCGAAAAGATACATGCACCCCAATGTTCATTGCAGCACTATCTACAATAGCCAAGACATGGAAACAACCTAAATGTCCATTGTCAGATGAATGGATAAAGAAGATGTGGTACATATACACAATGGAATATTATCAGCCATAAAAAAGAATGAAATAATGCCATCTGCAGCAACATGGATGGACCTAGAGATTACCATACTAAGTGAAGTAAGCCAGACAGAGAAAGACAAATATCATATGATATTGCTTATATGTGGAATCTAAAAAAAAATGATACAAATGAACTTATATACAAAACAGAAATAGACCCACAGACATAGAAAACAAACTTATGGTTACCAAAGGAGAAGGAGGTGGGGAGGTATAAAGGAGTTTGGTACTAATAGATACACACTACTATATATAAAATAGATAACTAACAAGGACCTACTGTATAGCACAGGGAATTATACTCCATACTTTGTAATAACCTATAAGGGAAAAGAATCTAAAACAATTTATAAATATATATGTATATATTTATATATACATATATATTTGTATATTTATATATATAAAACAATCACTTTTGCTGTACACATGAAACTAACTCTACATTGTAAATCAACTACACTTCAATGAAAAAAAAAAAACCTTTCTGTGAAATCTATATCTCTATGTTCCTCAGTGTAAAGCTCAAGCTCTCAGTGCCGTGTATAGGTTGTGCATCATCTTGTCCTTGCTTACCCCTGCAGCCTCATTGCTCCCCACTTGACTTTCTTGTATTTTAAATGCTTTCTTATATTTTAAAAGCATGAAGTTGGTTCTTGCTTTTTTAACCAATCTAGCAATCTGTCTTTTTTTGTTTTAAGAAACTGACTTACTGAGATATAATTCACACACCATATAATTTATCCATTTAAAGTACACAAGTCAGTGAGTTTTATTATATTTATGGAGTTTTGCAACAGTCACCACAGTCCAATTTTAGAAAATTTTCATCCCCAACCCCCAAAATCCTATACTTAGTAGCAGTCCCTTCCTGTTCTGCCTCCTAAAGCAGCTCTATGCAGTCACTAATCAACTTTCTGTCTTTATATTCGCTTATTCTGGAGGTTTTATATAAATGGGGTCATACAATATGTAGTCTTTTGTGACTGGCTTCTTTCACTTAGCAACATGTTTTCAAGATTTATCTATGTCATTGCATGTATCAGTACCTCATTCATTTTCGTTGCTGAATAATATTTCACTGTATGAATATATCATACTTTTTATCCATTCATCAGTTGTTGGACATTTGGATTGTTTTCATTTGGAGGATATCATGAATAATGTTGCTATGAACATTTGTATACAACGTTTATGTGGGCCTATGTTTTCATTTTCTTGTGTATACACTTAGGAGTAGTATTTGTGGGTCATGTTCACTCAAATATTTTGAGGAACTTCCAAAATGTTTTGCAAAATGACTATGTAATGTTACATTCCCACCAGCAATGTATAAGGGTTTCAATTTTTACATATACTTGTCAACACTTGTTATTGTCTATTGTTTTGATTATAGCCATCCTATTGACTATAATATACCATTTCCATATTAGTTATTTTTTAAACATCTTTACTGGAGTTTCATATTACTTTTATCTGTTCCCATGTGTTCTTTCTTTTCCCCCAAAGCTCTTTTCCTGTCTTCCTCTGGATTCATTGACTATTATTTTTATGCTTCTATTTTATCCACTATTGCACTGTAAGTTGTACCTCTTATTTTACTTTTTAAATGATTGCTTTAAGGTTTACAATTTACATCACTAATGTAGTACTCTGTATCTTCAAAAATATTACAATACTTCAAGTGCAGTATAGGAAACCCATAACTGCATACTTTCAGTCCTAACTTCCTATCCTCTATGCAATTCTTCTCATACTTTTTATTCCTATAGATGTTCTAAATACTAAAATGCATTGGTACTGTTTTTGCTTCAGACAATCAAGTATACAGAAGTTAAAAACGAAAAGGTATCTTTTATATTTGCCCTAATTTTCAAATCATTTTCAGCACCCTTCTTTTTTTGTTGTTTGGATCCACATTTCTATGTGGTACCATATAGACTCCACCCTTCACCCCCTGGAAGCCACTGCCCTTAGATACTGATTATATGGGCTTTAGTAACGGTAGGCACAGTATACAGCAGCCATTGCTGGTAACCTGACATCATCCCCTCACCTCATTTCACTGCAAACCTACACAGCTTCTTAATGCCAGTATCTGTACCTCTTTACCTGAAGGAGTCCTCAAGCAAATACCAATACAGAAGAGTATTTGTATTAGAGAGGGTTCTCCAGAGAAACGGAACAAATAAGATGTATACGTGTATGTGTGTGTGTGTGTGTGTGTGTGTGTGTGTGTGTGTGTGTAAAGCAAAGAGAGAGATTTTAAGAAATTGGCTCACATGATTGTGGTGTTGCCAAGTCTGAAATCTGCAGGGCAGGTCAGCAGGTTGGAGATCCAGGGAAGACATTATGTTGCAGTTTGAGTCCAAAGGTAGTCTGCTAGCAGTCTGTTTCTCTTAAGGTCTTCAACTGATTGAATGAGGCCTGCCCACATTTTGAGGGGTAATCTGAAAGTCTACTGATTTAAATGTTAATCATATCTAAAAACAAAAAATACATTCATGGAGACATTTAGACTGGTTTATGACCCAACATCTCAGCACTCTAGCCCAGCCACGTTGACACATGAACTGAACCATCACGGCATTCATGTTTAAGTTCCCCACTCCTTCCTGCTGGTGTGAAAACTCTGAGAGTTGTGTTGTACCATTTCCCAGAGTTCCATGTAGGGAGTAAGCTCCCATTGCCCACACGGATGACTCGCTTGATAAGGCAGCATTTGTTGGTTTCATTCCCTTTGCTGTCCCACCTACCCACCCTTTCTCCTGTGTCTCTTGGAGTTCTTTTCAAAACAAGCTCCTTGCAATTGAACTTGTCCCTCAGTTTGCCTCTAAGAAAATGCAGACTAAGTTATGGAGCATGGAATCACCACAATACTACATACAATAAGGGATTTTCCCTTAAAAGAAAAAGAAGGTTTTGACTGCTGGACAATAAAAAATTATTTTTCTACTAAGGCACAGGTATAATAGACATTATATCTCTATTGAACACTCCTTTCTGAACCAATCACAGTATTTTTTAGTTATGTCACTAATGGAAATTAAGCATTTTGAAAGTTAGAGAAGTATTTTTTTTATCTGAATTATAATAATAGATCTCAGAGACAAAATTATTATTAAAGGAATAATAATGCCTTATCTATTAATATTAAGGGAATTTATAAATTGTGAAAAGAATGTAGACAATTTTATGGAAAGCTTAAAAGTATGATAAAGGAAAAGCCCAAATTTTGTGCCAAGGAACTAAACTCAAAACAGTGTAGAATAAAGATCTCAAAGCTGGAGGTTTTGTCTATATATGTGTACTTATATTTTCATTTATTAGGCAAAATATATCATATAATCATGTCAGGTGAGTGTTTTGGTGTTTTGCCAATGCAGGGGACACAGATTCGTGCCCCGGTCCGGGAGGATCCCACATGCTGCGGAGCGGCTGGGCCCGTGAGCCATGGCTGCTGAGGCTGTGCGTCTGGAGCCTGTGCTCCGCAACGGGAGAGGCCACAGCAGTGAGAGGCCCGCGTACCACAAAACAAACAAACAAAAAACTCCTCCTTACATATCAGTCAAAATAGTCATAAGCATTCGGCTAACCTGGTCATCTCTGATTGAGTTTTGGCAATAAATGGGCTTTCAGCACATGACTGTTGAGATGAGGGAGACTTCTCAGTACATTTGATAGCCAGTAAGCAATCTCTTTAAAAAAATCAACAATTGAGTTGAAATTAGCTGGCCCTCTCTCTCAGCACAGAAGCCTGCTATCACCACCTCCTCCAGATGCAACTTCTGGAAGAATGAAGGGATTTGTGGGTAGGGCCTGCTAAACCCATTCACTATAACTGGCGGGATTTTCCATCAGTGTGATGTCATCACACCATAAATAAATAGTAACATAATTGTATTTCCTTGTACTAGCCTCTCTGAGCCTCAGTTTTCTCTTCTGTAAAATGGGAAGAATAGTCGCCCCTACCTCAGAGGGCGATGTGAGCATTAAATGAGATAGTATGTACAGAGTGCTTAGTTCAGCACCTGGCTCGTAGGACTTCTCAAATCAGCCCCAAAGAGGGCAGAGTGACTATGTCACTTTATTGATTTGCACAAATAATTCTTTTCAGTTCTTTCCTTCACTTTGCTTACTGTAAAGATCTTGATATATTATGGCTGTTCCATGTCCTAGAACTCCAAAGACCATCAATATCCCAAATGCTTCTGTTATCAATGTGATCATTTTTGCAGAGAAAAAACATTTTAAAGTTCTCCATGTCACTGGTTTCTAAGGTGAGTTTGCATATGCAGGGGATAGCAAAGATACTCCACTGGGATGAACAAAGAAAAATTAGAGTTTCTATATCAGTTTTCTTTCTTTTGCATTTCATTACTGCAGTAGGATGTGTATAGGATTTATAAATAAATGTACTAGTATCACAGAGGCTTACTGTTCTGGGTGTACAGTCACAAAGTTTTGGAAGTCATTGGTATAGAACAGGAGTTGGCAAACTATAGCCCATGGACGAAACCTGGCCCTTGACTTATTTTTATAAATAAAGTTTTTTTGGGACATAGTTATATCAATTTCTTTACATATTTTCAACGGCCACCTTTGTGCTATAACGGTAGAGTAAAGTAGTTGCAACAGTGACTAGATGGCTCACAAAGCCTAAAATGGTTGCTAACTGATACTTTATAAAGTTTGCCAACCCTACTCTTCAGGATGGTTTTATAGGAGGAGGAATACAACACACACTGCTACCTGGCTTTGAATACCTTTTCACTCCAGTATTATCAGATCCACCAGGCAACTCCAGAAGGTGGCTGATGTTTCCCAGCCTGTTACTACTCAGAGATTGGTCCACGGACCAACAACAGCAGCATCGTCTGGGAACTTGTTTGAAATACAGATTCTTAGGTCCCACCTCAGACCTTTCAGAATCTGCCTTTGAATAAGACCCATAGGAGATATGTGTGAACATTGAAGTTTGAGAAGCAGCAGTCTCACCTCTATAACTCTCAGGTCAAACATTAGTGGACTACTTGGAACATCCAAAGTACCTTAAGTGGATATTAGTTTTAGATTTCTCATTGTACGTATATTTGCTTCTGCAGTGCACTGATGAACTGACTTGCCATATATGTATAGAGAATCTAGGGAGCTGGCATGGTCTGGCTCTCCTCCAGCTCACATTTATATATGGAAAGGCTAAGTCAACCATGTATAAGCTTTGGGGCCTCTCTCCTTTGTTAAAAGAAAAAAAAAAGGCATCATGGGCTTAAACCACGGTGATGTGTTCATTGATGGGGAAACTTGTGTTGAGGAAGGACTACTGACCTCTACATTTCGCTGTCCATAGTGTTTTAGTTGTTTGTTTGTTTTTTTTTTTAATTAAAGTACAGTTGATTTACAACATTGTGTTAGTTTCAGGTGTACAGCAAAGTGATTAAGTTATACGCTTATATACTTATTCTTTTTCAGATTATTTTCCCTCTTATAGGTTATTACACACTATTGAGTATAGTTACCTGCAATATACAATAGGTCCTTCTTGGTTATCTATTTTATATACAGTATAGGAGTGTGTATATGTTAATCCCAAACTCCTAATTTATCCCTCTCCCTCCCTTTCCCCTTTGGTAACCGTAAGTTTGTTCTCTATGTCTGTGGGTCTATTTTTTTTTAAATTATGACAATTCGTAAGAAGATTAAAGACAGGTTTCCCTATCCTCCACCTCACAAAGAAGAAATGAGTGAAGGATTCACCCACGGAAAGCAGTTAAGGACAGAATGAACTTCCTAAACACACAAGCTGACCCACTGGGTCAGCCACCTGGCCCGGGAGCCCGAAGGCCCTTCTGATCAGGTCCTCTGTGCCTTCTGGGCCAGAACCAGTCAATCCCTTCCTTCCTTGAGGTTCTGTCATGGGGTTTTCAATTTTCCTAATGAAGTATTAATGAGGTGGGTGTAATATATTGAATAGAGCAAGGCAAACTTGCTGGGCCTGGAGTTGAGTTATGTTTCCTGAAGGGAAAAGAAAGTTATGAAATAAATTATCCCCTCTTTAATTAGCAGCTTTGGCTAGTTGACTTGAAATGACTGAGCAAAGAGGGAAAATAAGCCAGGAGTTTAGTCAGAAACAAAAACACGGGTCTCATTTGCTGCTCACTGAGAGATTTATGCAGTTTGGGATGAATGTGTCAGGGGATCTGAGTCAGTTACTTGAAGAACCACAATGAAATGCTCTCCCTCTGCTCTGGATAAACCCTAAAGCAGGTTTCCTTCCCTTTTTATTCCAGTGTTATGTTCAAAATGAAAAAAGCTCAAGAACAGGGCCCTGGTGGCGGCGCAGTGGTTGAGAGTCCGCCTGCCGATGCAGGGGACACGGGGTTGTGCCCCGG
>NW_006773367.1:617072-622048 GCF_000442215.2 Lipotes vexillifer | reverse complement strand
CTTGGGCCCGTGAGCCATGGCCGCTGAGCCTACGCGTCCGGAGCCTGTGCTCCGCAACGGGAGAGGCCACAACAGTGAGAGGCCCACGTACCGCAAAACAAAACAAAACAAAACAAAAGCTCAAGAACACTAGGGAGAAGAGGAAGCTAATTAGTACACATTCCAATGTTTCCTGTTTACCTGTTTACCCTCCTGCTTATCTGTACCAGTGGGTTTTCCTTCTATGTATCACTTTTACTTTCTCAGCACAGAATGCATATTCTCCGATTTTAACAGCACAGGCTGCTGGCCATCATTTCATCTAAGCCAGAGGTATAATGCTCTGTGTATGATCAGTACATTGAAAACACATGTCATTTCAGCTCAGGCCAGCTTTGTCAGGGCCTAGTAGAACGTGCCAGGTACTGGGCCAAAGGGACATGAAAATGAGTGTGTGAGGGAGGGGGGCACAGGTGATGTTAGAAGACAAGAAGAATCTTTGAGGGTTCATGGGAAAAAAGCAATCCATTATGGAGAAATTTTGACTTTTTTACCATACTAGTTAGAGTACGTTCGCATTATTTTCTTCATTTCACAATACAGATCATGCTCAAAAGAACATTATATCACTGCCTTCCCCCTGCAAAACTACCCACACCTAAAAACTGCACAAGTAAATAGGTGTGTTCTTCGTCCTGCTATTTCTCAGCAGAGCCCACTCACACTTTGAAACTCTAGCTTGAACCCCACCTTCCAGGGGTTAGGATCCACGTTCTGTGGCCAAAAATGGTTTCCCGCCTTGAAGAAAAATGACTTAACAAGCCCTGCGTACATGGCTGCCCAAAACATTTTGGTAAGCTAAATGTGAACGAATCAAAAACATGTGGATTACGTTTTCTTGAATATACCTGTAATTTTACGAGAAATGACTTTGTCCCCAAGCATTCTGCTCTCCTGAACTTTCTGTCTGGACTCCAAATCTTACCATGATTCCTGGAAGGGGCGAGTTTGGCCTGGCATTTTCAGGCTGATGATGTGAATTTCTTAGAAACCGTAACTTCTTTCCTGCCTCCTGCTGGCAGATTTCGGGGAGGGGTCAGCCCGCATGAGACCACTCTTAGCTTCTCAGTCATCCTTTCCCTGAATGGTGGCTCCTCACCACCTCCTCCCTGGAAACTCAGAGGAAGCAAGGGTTTCCCATACTTTCTGGAGAAAGGTTCATCCCCCTAGCCCAGGCCTTGAAGAAAAAGAATTACCCCCACAGCTTCCCATTTTAGAGAAAAGGAAAGAGAAAGGATCTGAGACATTTTCTTCTGCTGCAGAGCTGTCACGAGCAAGTTTGTAGCTCACGTTTTCTCCTTTCATCCTGTTCACTTTGTCAGCTAGTACATCATCTCCATGAAATTCAAGCCGTGATATTCCAGGCCCTGCCACGCCTTGCTGTGGAAGAAAAAAACTGCTTTCCTAGAGGCCAATGTCTCTCCCACCCCCTTGATTAAGGCTGCTTGGCCCACCTGCTGCCGAGAAAGCAGAGGTGAATCAAACATGGCCACAGCCTCTCGGAGCTGGGGGCCGAGGGCTCATTTGAGGAAGAACAGACCACTAATAAATTGCACGGTCATTACCCTTTATGCATACTTGTTCTAATAGGTGTTGCAGATTCCTGCCTCCTAATAAGGAAAGGAAGTAGAAAAACACATAAATTCTCTCAAGGGAGTCAGACAGCCCAAAGCCACGTTCAACAGCTGCAAATGTTACCATGAGCACAAAAGCAAAACAGGGCTTAAAGAAGTGATACATTGCCAGGGATTCTGGCAAGATTTCCTTGGATCCAGACTATGTTTTGTGCTGTTTCAGTTGAAAAGAAGAACAGCAGGCCTGCCTGCCACATGTGATGGAATTCGGAGATTAAATAAACAATGGCATTAATTGATCTAAAAGGGATTCATTGAATGCATTCCAATGTTTGCCTTTATACCATAGATTTGTTTGTTTGCTTAGTTGCTTATTTTAACTTTTTCTTTTACCTCTTTCTCTCTCTCTCTTTTTTTTAAGTCTCAGCAGTTCACATTTTGGCACAAGATGGAGGGGTTTTTTGTTTGTTTGTTTGTGTGTTTGTTTGTTTGTTTTTTAACATCTTTATTGGGGTATAATTGCTTTACAATGGTGTGTTAGTTTCTGCTTTATAACAGAGTGAGTCAGTTATACATATATATATGTTCCCATATCTCTTCCCTCTTTGTCTCCCTCCCTCCCACCTCCCAAAATGAGCATCTTCTGATGCTCATTTTGAATGGGAAAAAAAGCCCCTTCAATTTTGGTGAATTATGTTAGTAAAATGTTCTCATTACTTTCTGGTTTAACTTCGTTTCATTTTAATGTCTTAGAACAATTTCCTGGGCTCTGCCTCTGCTCTCTCTCTCTTCAGTAGTCCCCAACACTCATTACTGATGCTAAATGAAACAGGAAGAGGCAATGACACTGTGATAGCAGCATATTTTCAGTTCCTGTGTCTCCTATACACTGTACTTTCTAATTTTCCTACACTTGGGTTCTGAATGATCTAATTCAAAACCATAATTTTTATTCTTACTTGGAGCTTCTGTTATGAATACTTAACTTCCATAACCCTAAAAGGTGAGCAGGACAGGCCAACTGAGGGTAAAAAATCAGTATGGCACATTAATGTTACTTCCTTAAGCCTAAGAAATTAAAATGATCTTTCTCCTCCTCGGGAGCTAATCAAATCACCTAATACTAAAGTGCCCACTAAGCAGACTTTTTCAAGATAAAAAATTCTCCAAAATCCATAGAACTGACTTTCTTTTGGGAAAAAAAAAAAAAAAAAAATGTTGTTCTCTCTCAAAGTCCACTATCTGCAGTTTTGTGACATTCCCCCCAAACGCAGAAGGGCAAACAACTTGCAAAAGGAAATCTGCTTTTCCTTCTAACCACAGTAAGGTGATTTGGTTCCCAACAGTAACTGCCTGTTTCTAAGATATATGCCTATCATGTCATAGTTTAGGCTCTTTGACTATCCTGTGAAAGTTTCTTACGTTTCTCCATTTATTCTTGCTTCATATGATATTTATGCCCTTATGACCCCCAGTAAAGAGGAAACATGAAACAGCCAAAATCTCTTATAATCAGATAAGGTAACAACTCCTTTCAAGAAGCTCCATATCATAAAACATTCTCATTGTCTAGTGTGTTCAATTACAAATGTGTCTTACTTTAGAATGTAAAGAATGCCAGTGTATGTGTGATACTGTAAAATAATTTTTCCACTTCCTATTGTGTATCAGATTATAATAAAAGTAACTTTTAATTTAGCTGTATGTATTTTAAGATATTATTCACTTATTTTGATTCAGGGGATTTCTTCTGAAAAATGTTTCCCACTTTGATATTATCATTGAGATCCGTTCTCTCACAGAACATAATGTCTTACTGCATTGTAATGGGATAAAAATGAAGGAAGAACAAAACGTCTTATAATCTGGACCAAATATTTCATATGTTTATTACTTACGAGAATAAATATCAAAACCTCAATTTTTGAGTCTTCTACTAAAACCATCTTGAAAATATAACCAGGGTCACAACTTTTTATTCTTAAAATTATTCTGGGCTGTCCTGCCTGTTGTACCCATGCAATGGGACTACAAATGGGGTTTAAAAAAGATCAGAAACTCAAAATAATTGCTTGGCAAATAAAAAACAAAATTTCTCATTAAGAGTCTTAGAAGTATTTGAAAGAGGAAGAAATATGCAATATCCTATAGAGGTGATAAAACCATCAGGCTACAAATTTATTGAAGAACTACTAAGTTATTATCACTTCCAACATTTCTGCTTTATTGTCATTAATATATACCATTCCCTCATTACCTGTAAACATCGGTCTGTTGTTGAATTTTAGTCTCTTGTAAGATAGTAAGATAGTATATAATAATAACAACTTATTCTCAGTTAAGGCAACAGAAGACTGACTTCAAGAAATAAGTATGAATCAATTTTATGAAAGTAGTTCCAAATCTTCAAATTAATGTTAGTGCAGGATATGTGTTGCATGGAATTATGGTATCAATTGTACTGGAATTGTTGCATAAAATTTATACAAACATAGCCTTAAGGAAAATGTAAACATTCTTAATACTTGACTCTTCATGATTAAAGCTTATTTCCCTCTTTGGTCTTATTACTGGTAACTATATTCTTGAAATCAAAGTTCCATTTAAATTGAACTCCCTTATGTTCTTGGAAAAACTCTCTACCTGCCCCACCTTTTGCCTATGCTGTGTTTTCTACCCAGAAAACTTTCTTTCATTCCCACCAACTATTTAGTTCCTACTTAACCTGGTTATTTCGGGATCAGTGTCTCATCTTCCAAATCCAGGTCAGTTGCCATTCCCGCTGCACCCTCTGGTGGTCATTTCCATATCCACCTAAGTTGACTAAGCCAATTCTGGTCAATTCATACTCTTTACACTAGTGAGTTTCAGAAAAAGGCATGTGATCCAATTCTAGACAGTAGAGCCAAAAGCAAATTCTGATGAAAGACTTCTAATACAGGGTTCCTCATTCACAAAATAGAGACACAGGAAAACATAGTGGCTCTTCTGTTTCAAAACACATTTTTATTATTGTGGTTACTGCTGTGGTCTTTGTTGATGTTAATTTTTTATATGATTCCTGGGACTATTCTTTCTATATTTTTAACAGCTGAAAGTTGAAATCAACCAAAGATGGAAGAATGAAGACCTGAGAAGAAATCAAGTATCTGTCCACATTGTTCTGCCAATGAATTTGCCAATGTTGAGGTCGATGTTAGCAGTCATTTAGCATTTCTCTTGCCCATCTTATATGTTTGCAGAATCTTCTACCTTTTGAAGAAGAGACTGAAACTCACTACCAAATCTGAAAAAGCCTCATATTCTCTTCTCTAGCCTTCCTTGTGTTGAGAGACATTTTTCTATGGATTTTTTGCATTCCTG
>NW_006773367.1:601925-612942 GCF_000442215.2 Lipotes vexillifer | reverse complement strand
CCGTCTCTGGAGCTCCTTTAGGCAGCGCTCTTAAAACCCCTCTCCTCGCGCCCCAGGAAACACAGAGGCAAGAAAAGGTCTCTTGCCTCTTGGGTAGGTCCAGACTTTCCCCCGGACTCCCTCCCGGCTATCCGTGGCGCACTAACCCCTTCGGGCTGTGTTCAAGCCGCCAACCCCAGTCCTCTCCCTGAGCTCCGACCGAAACCGAAATCGAGCCTCAGCTCGCAGCCCCGCCCGCCCCCGGCGGGTGAGCACACGAGCCTCTCGGGCTGGTGAGCGCCGGTCGGCGCCGATCCTCTGTGCGGGAATCTCTCCGCTTTGCCCTCCGCGCCCCTGTTGCTGTGCTGTCCTCCGCGGCTCCGAAGCTCCCCGCTCCGCCTCCCGCAATCTCTGCCCGCGAAGGGGCTCCTAGTGTGTGGAGACCTTTCCTCCTTCACGGCTCCCTCCCACTGGTGCAGGTACCGTCCTTATCCTTTTGTCTCTGTTTATTCTTTTTTCTCTTGCCCTACCCAGGTACGTGGGGAGTTTCTTGCCTTTTGGGAGGTCTGAGGTCTCCTGCCAGCGTTCAGTAGGTGTTCTGTAGGAGTTGCTCCACGTGTAGATGTATTTCTGGTGTATCTGTGGGGAGGAAGGTGATCTCTGCGTCTTACTCCTCCGCCATCTTGGAAAGAGTCCTGTTTGTTTGTTTTTGGTTTTGGTTTTTTCTTTTGTCCAATGCCACAGTGCCCTTAGGTCTAAATTTTGAATGTTTGAAAGTTTGCTTGGGTAATGTTTATTTCCCCTCCTTCCCTTCTGCCTTTCCTTCCTCTCTTCTTTTCTAAGATTTACTTTCTCTGGGTTGATCTGGAGATTTGTTAGAGATGTGCTATGCTTATTTATGGTGACAGCAAAGTGGAAATTCAGGTGCCTTTAAGAGGTCATTAGTCTACTCCCCTGAGAGTTTAAGGGCTTAAGAAGAAAATCCATGAGAATATATAGGACAGGAGTTCAAAGTAGACCCCAAAATCCAGGGCAGCACATATGAATTTCTTGTGTATTTTAATTTGGTCCAAATTTGCTTTTGAGTTTTGTTAATTAAGACCCAGTCTTTCCTATGAGCTACAACTAGTTTTTCACAAAGGATGTGTTCTAAACTTTATTTCACAGTAACTGTTCTGTTTCATCTAGTCTTTCTCACACTGACTTTGGGAAGCTACTTTTGAGAAGAATGTTTGATTCTCATTTTTTTTTTTTTAAGTAATTTGTTTCATCTAGTTTTGTACAAAGTGATGCTGGAACATTGAGTTCCTGGAGGGTCCCTTTTTTGAATAAGATGCAGAACCCCACAGAACTGAATGCTTCATTAAACAACGAGGAGCTTTCCTCAATTACTTCCCAATATTTTTTTATGCTTGTTCTGAAATGCAGTATAAGTGAAAGTCTCCTTTACCCCCTTCTGGGGACCTTTGTCCCTTTTCCAAACCATAAAGTTAGTCCAGGAAAACAGGAAGTCAGGCCTACACTCAGTTCTTTAGTATCCAGCCAGGCATTTTTCTTTATTTCTCCATTTTGTGTCATAGACAAGGAAACCAAGATACTTTACAGAGTTTCACATTTAGCTGAGGACACATAGACAACCATGGCAGAAACATAATGACTTAAACCCCAAGGCCAGTGATCCTCAAAATGTTCCAGGAAATTCAAGATTCCAAAACAGTGTTTCAGATGTAGAAAGCTTCAATTCCAAATAAATAGCTTTTGGGAAACTATCTGGAAATATCTATTAAAATGAATAATACGTGTAGTCTTTGACCTAGCACCTCAACTTTGTGGTAACTTCCTTTAAAAATAAGTACCATACACAGGGATATCGGCTCGGTGCTTTGTGACCGTCTGGAGAGGTGGGATAGGGAGGGTGGGAGGGAGGGAGACGCAAAAGGGAAGAGATATGGGAACATATGTATATGTATAACTGATTCACTGTGTTATAAAGCAGAAACTAACACACCATTGTAAAGCAATTATACCCCAATAAAGATGTTAAAAAAAAAGTGCCATAGTATATTATATATATACATATATATATATATATATATAATGTTTATATCTATCTACTCAAAGATACAGACACACACACACACACACACACACACACACGATCCTCACTGTTCAATGAAAACATTCTAGTCTGTAGGGTTCTGCATAAATGAGTTATGCATAAGGTTTAATTAGAGAAGAAAGAAAAGTCATGCCAGGTGGAGACCCCCTCAGAGAGGGAGAGATGCAGCAGAGGAGGGGCTGTGAGCATCTCACCTGTATTTGTAATGTTTTATTTCTTCAGGTGGTTGGTGTTAGTACAAGAAGATCATTATGTTATTCTTTACAGTCTTGTATGTCTGAAACATTTCAAAATGAGTGTTGAGTTTTACAATGTTTTGAAGCCTAGAGGTTGGTAGGTTATTACAGAGTATTATAATCCCAGTGGGAACCACTGGGTGAGGGAGATGGAGGACAATATCCCTAAAGATGTCACACTTAACTCCCCCCAGTTGGGCCTCCCCACTGCTCGCTGTAGAAATGTGTCATGACATCCCAGAGAAGCAAAACATTTTAACTTTTGAACACATGATGGTCCATGAATCATTACAGTTTGTGAATTAACAACGGCATAAATTGATTGAAAAAAGATTCGGTTATGATTCTTGTAAAACATAGGTCACACTTCTATTTGCTCATGTAAACCTCACAACTGCTTGTCAAAATAGAAACTGCAATGAGCATCATGTCATAGAAAGCCTGTTCTCACTACCAATAAACAGGTCTTCCCCTGGCTCTAACACAGTGACACAGTAAGCACTTAACCATGGACTTCAGGGGTAAACAAGATGCCAGAGTCATCCGGTATAACCCTGTCCTTCTGCAGGGATTTTAAGGAAGCAGATTCAGAGAGTTTGAATGACTCCTTCCCATCCCAACCTTCTGAATTTTGCACTGTATCACACCTGTCACCATAAATCAAAGAGCCTCTCCCAGCCTACTTGAATTAAACCATCATCCTAAAACATCAGCTTGCTTAATTATACTTAATTCCCTAAACTTTCTCCTGTGGTAGGACAGGAAGTGCAACTGGATATTGCTTTCTCTTGTAAATATTTGGAAGAGCTGTACTAGAGTGTTAGAATGAGTGTCTATTCCCAGTCAGAGGAAGTTGCCTTTCAGTGGTGGTGAACTACGGCCACTTGCCCCCAGAGCAAGTCATCTATCACTTTACTGCAGAACGAGCTGTAACATCTAGAACATGTTGCTCCTCTTAAAGGCTCAGAATACTACTCGGAAAGTTACTTCCAATACGGTTTATTGTCATGGTCAAATCAACTCAATGTGGCTGAATATAACTGCTATGTTATTTGAATCTTTGTTTATATATGATGACTGACTTTTCATTAGCATGGATGTGCTGTATTGTAAAATGCTGACTTCTGTCAGCAGCAACGAAGGGAGTGATATTGCAAAGTGCACTAAAGCCATCCCCAGGAGGCAGGTTGAATAGGAAGCACTCAGGCAGATACACTGGTCTCCTGTGCGTCCACTCTCAAAGGGAGAGGAAAGCAGGAAGAAGAAGCTGACCCCTAAAGAAAGAAAGAGAAAACGAGGCAAAGCTGGACAGAAGCAGGCTCGCGGAGAAAGGGCATTTGATCAGACAACTTCCAAAGCATGATCCAGATGCCCTGACAGGTGATGAGATGTAAAACTGTTTTGTTTGTTTTCTTTTATCTCACAAGAACTCATTCTTATCAGCTGAGGTAGAGCACAAATACTAAGCAGAACTAAGCCAAGAATAATTCTAGGATACGTATGCAATGACAAGAAAGTATTTGCCTTACCTTGTTCTCCTACCTGTGTGTGACGCATTTGTTTATTTATATTTGGAATGGAATGCAGTAATTTATCATATCTTTATTCCACAACTGAAGTCATCCTTTTCCCCCCTGAACCAGCATCTCCTCCTGAATTATCTCTCCCAGTTGGGGCACCCAGTGCAGCGAGACCCTCCAACCTGTAACCCTTGAAACACTAGGAGAACTATAATTTTGCTCACTCCCCAGCAACGCACCCTAAACATTTCTTCTTGAAAAAATGAGGCATAAGATCGCCTCTGGAAGCAAATATTGGTTTCTTTAATGTCAGCTTTATTAAGGTATATTTATATATCATACATATACTTTATCTATAGATATATAAAATTCTTACCATTTTTAAGTGTACAATTCAGGGGTGTTTAAAATATTCACAGAATTGTGCAACCATCAGCAATATCTTATTGTACATCTTTATCACCCAGAAAAGAAAGCCTGTGCCCTTTAGTGGTCACTCACAATCCACCCTCAGCAACCACTAATCTACATTCTGTCTATGGATTTGCATATTCTGGATATTTCATATAAATGTTAACACATAACGTGGCCTTTGGTGTTTGGTTTCTTTCACTGAGCATAATGCTGTGAAGGTTCAATCATGTCATAGCATGTAAGAGTGCATTTCTTTTTCTGGCAGAATAATATTCTATTTTATGGCTATACCACATTTTGCTTATCCACACAGCAACTGATGGATGTCTAGATTGTTTCCGCTTTTTGGCTACTGTGAGCAGTGCTGCTGTGAACACTTATTTACAAGTTTTTGTGTGGACACATGTTTCAGTTCTCTTGGGAATATACCAAGGAGTAGAATTGCTGGGTTATAAGGTAACTCTATATTTAACATCTTGAGAAATTTTCAAACTGTTTTCCAAAGTGACCACCCCATTTTACAACCCCACTAGCAAAGTATGGAGGTTCCAATTTCTCCACATCATTGTCAATGTTTGTTATTACCAGTCTCTTTTATTTTAGCCATCCTCATAAATTGTGAAGTTATATCTTGTTATGTTTTGATTTGCACTTCCCTAATGACTAAAGATATTGAACATCTTTTCATGTGCTTGTTATCCATCTCTGCATATACTCTTTCAAGAAATATCTATTGAAAAATTTTAGTTATTTTTAAATTGGGTTATTTGTCTTTTTACTGTTGGATTGTATAAGTTTATATATTTTGCATTCACATGCTTTATCAGATATATGATTGCCATATAAGATGTAGGTATTTTCTATCATCTTGTGGATTGTCTTTTCACTTTCTTGATGCTACTATGTGCAGCATAAAAGTTTTTAATTTTGATTAAGTACATTTTATCAGTCTTTTCTTTCATCACTGGCGCTAAGAAACCACTGTCTAATGTAAAGTCATGAAGATTTATCCCTATTTTTTTCTAAGAGTTTTATAATTTTAGCTCCTACATTTAGGTTTTTCAATCCATTTGAGTTCATTTTTACATGGTGTGAGGTAGGAGTTCAACTTCCTTTTTGTGCGTGTGGATACCCAATTTTCCCAGCACCATTTTTTGAAAAGACTATTCTTTCCCTGTTGAATTATCTTGAATTATCTTGATACCTTGTAGATGATCAGTTGACCCTAAAAATGAGGGTTTATTTCTGGATCTCAATTTTATTCCATTGAACTATATGTCTATTCCCATACCAGGACAACACCATCTTAATTATTATAGCTTTGAAGTAAGTTTTGAGGTCAAGAATTTTAAGTCCTCTAACTTTGTTCTTTTTCAACACTGTTTGAGCTATTCTGGGTCCTTTCCATTTCTGTGTAATAAAGAACTTGGCTTGCCTTTGTCCCCAGTTCCTGGGAGGTAACCTCTAAATCCTTGGAATTTCCTGAGTCAAAGAAGTATCTTTTATTCATCTTGGGTCCCTGGGACCACACCTGATAGTTTATGCTAATGAGGTGACTCATGGTGGTCCCTTAGATAGTTTATGCTAAGGAGATGACCCGAGATGGGTGTTGGTCACTCCAGAGAGACCAATCATGTGATTACAGTGTTGAGACTTTGAGCCACATGATATCAGTCCAACCCCTGGGAAGGGGAGGGGAGCTGGAGGCTGAGTTTAACCACATAGCCAATGACTCAATCAATCATGCCTTTGTAATGAAGCCTTAGTAAAAACTCTGAATACTGAAGCTTGGTAAGCTATCCCAGTTGACAATACTCTGAGTATGGTTACACTTGGATGCTAAGAGGATGGTACCTCCCTGAGGAAAATGGAAGCTTTCTATTTAGAATCCTCCTAGATTTCACATGATGTGTCTTTCCTTTTACCTGGTTCTAATTTGTAACTGTGATCCTAAATATAGCACTTCCTGAGTCCTGTGAATTGTTTTAATGAATAATCAAAACTGAGGATGATCATGGGAACCCTTGAATTTGTAGCCAGCTGGCCAGAAGTGAGGATAGTCTTGGGGATCCCCGGAATTGTGGCTGGTCTCTGAAATGAGAACGGTCTTTTGGAGAACTGTGCCTTTAACCTTGAGTTTGGCTAACTCAAGTTAATATCCATATAAATTTTAGGATCAGGTTGTCAATTTCTGCAGAAAAAAAAAAAAAGGCAGCTGGAGTCTTGATAAGGATTGCACTGAACCTATGGATCAATTTAGGGAATGTTGCCATCTTAACAATGATAAGTCTTCTGATCAATGAACAGAGAATGTCTGTACATTTATTTAGGGTTCATTCTTTCAATAATATTTTATAATTTTCATTGTACAAATCTTTTGCCTCCTTGGTTAAATTTATTCCTAGATATCTTATTCTTTTTTTTTTTTTTTTTTTGTGGTACACGGGCCTCTCTCTGTTGTGCCCTCTCCCGTTGTGGAGCACGGGCTCCGGATGCGCAGGTCCAACAGCCATGGCTCATGGGCCCAGCCATTCTGCGGCAGGTGGGATCTTCCCGGACCAGGGCACGAACCTGCGTCCCCTGCATCGGCAGGCGGACTCTCAACCACTGCTCCACCAAGGAAGCCCTATCTTATTCTTTTTGATGCTATTGTAAATAAAATTGTCTTCTTAATTTTATTTTTGGTTGTTCATTGTTAGTGTATAGACTACAATTGATTTTTGTATACTGATCTTATACCCTGCAACCTTGCTCAACTCATTTTTTAGTTCTAACAGTTTTTTAATAAATTTTCTATATACAAGATAATGTAATCTCAGAATAGAGATAGTTTTTACTTCCTCCATTCCATTCTGGATGTCTTTTAATTTCCATTTCTTTTTATCACCTAACAACTCTGGATAGAACTTCCAGTAAAATATTGAATTGAAGTCCCAAGAGTAGACATTTTTTTTTTTTTTTTTTTTTTTTAGGTTAACAGAATTCAGGCATCTGTTAAGGAAAGGGTTGATGTAAAGTATGATTGCTACTGAAAACATTGCCTCAATAGCCTCTCCTTTAATGGTACATGGAGTACTAGAGCTTTAATATTTGTTTTTTGTTTTTTGTGTGTTTTTTTTTTGCGATATGTGGGCCTCTCACTATCGTGGCCTCTCCCGTTGCCGGACGCGCAAGCTCAGCGCCCATGGCTCATGGGCCCAGCCGCTCCGCGGCATGCGGGATCCTCCCGGACCGGGGCACGAACCCGTATCCCCTGCATCGGCAGGCGGACTCTCAACCACTGCGCCACCAGGGAGGCCCCAAGAGTAGACATTTTTGTCTTGTTTCTGATCTTAGGAAGAGAGCATTCACTGCGGGTTTTTCACAAATGGCCTTAATCAGCCTGAGAAAGTTTACGTCTATTCCTAGTTTGTTGAATCTTTTTATTAAGAATACCTATTGTTTTCTGAGGAGCCAAAAAGAGGAGATGAATGAAACACCCTATAAAACAACAAATATGAGATGCTCTTTCATTTAGCTAGTTCCTTATTCTCCATTCAAGTTGTGGCTCTTGAGGAGGGAACCCCTGAATCATAGACAGGAGTCAACCGGGCTGCCCTTAATTTTGTACAAAGAATATGAGGAGATAACCCCCTCACACCCACATTGACCTGCATCCAAATCATCTAATCAAGAAAACATCCAGTTAAAGTGCTCCTGACTTCCGACCTGATGAGCAGCAAAGGGGTCCTGAATCAAGAATAACTATTTCAGGGAAGTATTTTTTAGTTCAGAGAAAGCTCCTGCTTCTTAATGGTAAGCAAATTGTCTCTTACTAGGACATTTTTCAGCTTTTCTTCCCCGAAATGGTAGATACTTAAGCAAAGGAAAGAGAGAGGACTGAGAATCTGGGGTTCATTTATTCTCAGTGTTAGCTTAGTCCATCCTTCACGACATGCACTAATTCTCATAAGCATGGCCTTTTGTAGTCCCCTGGTCCCAACTACACAAGAAGGGAATTTAAAAAGGAGGTTCCGAGTGAGGAACTTTACCAGAGACAGCACTGACTAGAATAGTTTCTTTAAAAAGACAACTCTCTATCATGCTATTATCGTTTGCATCATCCTAAGTGTGCAATGAAATATTTCTTTTCATCCTCTGCACAGCCTGACCAAATTCAGTGACCGCGATGTGAAGCTGTGTCAGGGCTCAGTGACTCAGAGTGCTCTGACCAACTAAGGTTGCCTGGCAAGGCCAGAGACACAGGAAGAGATGTGGTGTCCTATCTCAATTGTTCCCTTAAGGTAATTAGTAGTAAACCTCTCTTCAAAAGGTTGATGTCATTGTTGCAAAGGAAGCAAGATAGGGAAGCTGTGGACAAATATTTTCTGGTCTAGGGAGGAGAAGGGAGGGAGAGAGGAATTACATTTTTAAATTGCTGTAGACCAAGAAAAGAAGCAAGAAGAAGAAATGAATGTAACAAAGAGGGATTGAGAATTGACTTTGAAGTTTAGCTGGAGTTCCATCGTTGCAAACATTTTTGGATAAAATGCAGGAAAAAAAATATTTGCTTTTCATGATCCGGGAGACTTATAGAGATGACTGCCTCAATTCTGATACTTTTCATGTTGTGTCTCCCACTGCTGTGTTTTTCTGAGCAGATCGTGACATGGTTTTGAGACTTCAAAAAACACAGGTGTTGAGTCTCTTTTAAACAGGTCTAGAACTGGTACAGGTGTAGAAGGAAAGCCAGGGTCTTATTTTCCTCCCTGATCACCCCAATTTTCCCTGACTCTAAGAGAGACCATTGGAAAGTTCAGGTTGGGACAGAAACCAAGCAACACCTCCCAGACGATGCCAAGACAGGCCAGAGCTCCTGGAGTCAAACCATTCATTGCACAAGCAGGTGTTGTGTGAACTCTAAAGCAGTGCTTCCCACTCTGCACCAAGGAAGGAGGTCAGAATGAGTGATGGGAAAAATAAAAATACCAGTTCACTCTTGTGGGATCTACACATGGAAATTTGAATGAATCACGTGCTCTCTAAAGACAGCTAGACAGGGTTCTAAATCCTGACTGTGCACATGTAATTTAGAAAGCCCTGGACAATGTTTTTTGTTTTTAATTTTTATACAAATTTTAAAGGTTATTTTCCATTTACAGTTATTACAAAATATTGGCTATATTTGCCATGTTGTACAATAAATCCTTGAGCCTATCGTACACCCAATAGTTTGTCCCTCTCACTACCCCCCCCTATACTGCCCCTCCCTGCCTCTCCCCAATGGTAATAACTAGTTTGTTCTATATATCTGTGAGTCTTCTTCTTTTTTGTTATATTCACTAGTTTGTTGTATTTTTTATATTCCACATATAAGTGATATCATACAGTATTTGTCTTTCTCTGTCTGACTTATTTCAGTTAGCATAATGCCCTCCAAGTACATCCATGCTGTTGCAAATGGCAAAATTTCACTCTTTTTTATAGCTGAGTAATATTCTACTGTATATCTGTACTACATCTTCTTTATCCATTCATCTGTTGATGGACACAGGTTGTATGGACAATGTTTTATTTAACTTTAATATTTCCTCATCTGTGAAAAAGGGATAGTAATAGTACCTGACTCATGAAATGATGTGTATAATGAACACACAATAAGATGTGTGTGTGTGTGTGTGTGTGTATGTGTGTGTGTGTGTGTGTGAATAAAATTTTTGTATATATTTTACCAGATTTCATGAGTAACATTTTGGGCAGTAAGGATAGAAACACTCTAGCGTAGATTAGAGTTAATTTCTTCAGTATCAGGTTTTTTAATCTCAATAGGAATTAAATATGAATCAGAGAAGAGATTAATTTCAGGATGGAGAAAAATGACACTGTCTTAAGAGGGGCTGTGAGAGGTGGGAAAGAAAAGCTGGGAGAAACAGGGAAAGGTGCTTTTTCTTCTCTAGCAACAAGAGCACTTGGCCGACTCACTCGGCACCCCAGTGGGGCCTGGCTGAGGACTCCCAGTGTGGTATCAACTCTGTACCATTGGGGATGAAAACCCTTGGCTAGTGGAGGGTCCACTGCAGGGCTGAGTCTCACTGAGCCCTCAGAAATTTTGATGTGTTCCTGATGACACAAATGATGATATATTCATGTGCTCACTTGACATGTAACTTCTTGAGCTTTCTTCAACATTTGTGAAAGAGTCACTGAATCATCTTCAGTTGCAAAACTGGAAAGATAGAGGTTAGGGGCTCTGTGTTAACTGTTCGGAGTCTGAGGCTGAGCTCAAAACTCCCAACTTTCAGCTAGAAGGAGCTCTTGATTTACAATCACACCAGGATGGATTACCTGAAAACTCAACCTTCAGGCAAACTGTGATTAACTTGACCAAAGACATCTGGGAGAGCCATCGATGGCCTGAAATTATGACCTTAGTATTCTGGCCTGAAACTAGACACCACTGGAATTGCCTTCCTGAAAGACTCCAGCACAGGGGCCTTTGTTTGGTATTCCAACAGCTTTTTTTTCTTGGAGCAGTTCAGTAAAAAACACCTCCACAGGGACAGTCCATGAAGAAACAACCACGACTTCCCAGCTTAGCAGAAATTGCTTTTTATAAAACAAACTCCATCTTGCTCAAATCATGAGACAAAAAAAATGAATGCCTCGATAATTAGCAACCACTGAATAAGTAGGTTTATCAGAGCAGTGAACTAAATATAAAATTTGGTGCTTGAAAAAATCATATGCTCACAATTAGCTGGGCTTTCCTG
>NW_006773367.1:544815-601890 GCF_000442215.2 Lipotes vexillifer | reverse complement strand
GCGCGGGCTTTCCCTGCTGATACTGTAAAATCGCAACAGGCTGTCAGGATTCATTTTCAGTTGCTGTTATCAGCAGTGAATAAAGATTGGAGTGAAATGCGAAACAGACTTACAGGTGCTAACATAAGTAATTTATCAGTGTGAGGCAGGCTCCCTTTTGTTCTCTGAAAAGCCTTGGGAACTTCAGTGCCTTCTTTTGTGCCAGGGAGTTGACAATCCAGCAGCAGACACAGAAGTAGGACTTGAAAAGAAACTAAAGAAATAAAAAATCAATGAGCCCTCTCACCCAAAGGTGACTTTCAAGAAATTATTTGGGCTTAAAACTAAAGTTTTAGAAATGCCAAATATTGATATTTCCTCTGTCTTTTCTTCTCTCTCCCAGATGTTACTTTGCCCTCTAATCTGGGTCTTTTGGTCCTCAGGGGACTTGAAATGATTTTTTGTCTCTGCAGGGTGCAAACCCCCATGCCTGTAAGGGCAAGAGGCCTGCAGAGCTTGTGCCCTCGGGCTGAGAGGATTGTGCTCACATTCACAGAAGAAAAATCAAGTTCACCTATTCCCTTCCCACTTGGACCACCTTGAGGGCACAGAAAACTGGTGAAATGAGAATATCTAGATTTATAAAATTAAGTCAATGTTCAAAAAAAGACAGAGCCAATAAAACAGGTGAAAAGGTAAAACTATTTGTGTCCATGAACTTTCCAAGAAAATTGCTGTGGTGGCTTTTCATATTTTAAAAACCAAACTCATAGCTTCAGAGGAAAATAAACATAAATTAGGGGATTATACTGATCTCTGAAGAATAACGGAGTATTAAGTAGCTTTGGAAATGCTGAAAATTTTACTAGAGTTTAAATCCCTCAAATGAATTGAAAATCTTTTATTTTAATGAGAAAGAACAAATGGACGTGGCTGGTAACAAATAGTCCCACTTCTTGGATGAAGTTCTCACATAAGAAGGGACAAGGGAACAGGTGTGGAGAGATGAGCTATTGGTAGCTCAGAGCTGTTTTGAAATATGCTCATCAATTTAGTTTTTACCCTCAACTTCCCTTAATTTTCCCACAATTTATTTCTTAGTATACCTTTCCTAGTACTTCAACTTCCTTCCCCAAAGATTTTTAAACATGAAAATCAATTTTGAAATAAAGATTTGTTTTCCTATGGGATTATGAAGATTTTTGTGTAAATAATCTAAATGAGAACCTTTAGTTTGAACCCTTAGAGGTTTCAGTAATTTACAAGGAATGGAGAGTATTTTCCTAAAGAAAGCACTGTTGAAATGCAGGCATACCTCATTTTATTATGCTTTGCAGATATTGAAATTTATAATTTGAAGGTTTATGGCAACCCTGTGGCACTGAGCAAGATTATAGGTGCCATTTTCCAAGAGTATTTGCTCACTTGGTGTCTCTGTGTCACATTTCGGTAATTCTCATAATATTTCAGACATTTTCATCATTATTATATTTGTTATGGTGATCTGTGATCAGTGATCTTTGATGTTACTATTGCGACCCAGGGAAGGCTCACATGATGGTTAGCAGTTTTTAGCAATGAAGTATTTTTTAATTAAAGTATATACATTGTTTTTTAAGACATAACTTAGTTGTACACTTAACAGACTACAGTTTAGTGTAAACATTACTTTTATATGCACTGGGAAACAAAAACTTCACGTGATGTGCTTCATCATGATATTTGCTTTACTGCTGTGACATAGAACAGAACCCACAATATCTCCGAGGTATGCTTGTACAACAACTGACAAGGGCAAACGTGTTCCCCAAGAATATTAATTTGTTGAATACACTTTAAAAGTGCTAAGTTCAAATTACAGATTATCAGTAAATTTTGGTGATTTTTAAAAACCGTATTCAGGCTTCATTTTCTGAGGTTTCTTTTTGGGACCACTTGTTAAGATTTTTCTAATCTTAGAGCTTCTTAAGAGACTCCAGGATTTAAACTGACTCCCTCATTAGCCCCTTTCCTTTTCCAGTCGTATGGGCTTCCTGTGCTGGCAGGAGTAGGGAATAGGAAAGGATCCTTGGTCTAAAGGAAGAAAGTTCTTTCTGTAATTGATTAGAGTTGCCCCTCACTCTTTAAATAACTTTGAAAAATGTTTTTAAAATTTTAAATCCTAGATTATTTCTGACTAAAAGCGTGTAATTCATTTGACATCATGTTAAAAGAGCACAGGATGGTGGGAGTGGGGGTGGATTTAGTTTTAAATCACAGTTTCATTGGGCAAGTCACCATGGTAGCAGCACCTTGCTTATCTACAACCTGGGGGTAATATGAATTACATCACCTTATTGATGTTAGAACCCAAATAAAAAATGTCCATTGAAGGCACCTCACAGATGTTAAAGTGTCTTCTAAACAGGAGTTGTTATCAGAGCTATTTGTGGGAGGCAAGTGAGGGGGGTATGTCAGAGCTCAATTGTAGAACTGAGCAAAATTTGCAAGTTAGATCAGGGCTCCAGACTCTTCTTTTTGACAGTCACTGAGTAACTCCAGCTCTTACCATTGATGCAAAGTGTGGTTCCTACAGATACAATCTCCCTCTTCCGTGATGAAGCCAACACACAGATTTCCAGAGAAAGTGCAATTGGGCCTTTATTTCAGGTTCATGTGATCTTTTCTCACCATACAAAGTCCACAAGGGAGAAAGTCTGGGCATCTTTCTCTAATCCATTCAACTCCTTCCCCTGATTCTTGCCATGAATGTGACAGGACTGGCAGTCAATTGGCACACCTTAGGAAGGCCATGCTGTTTGTTAAATATTGAAATACTGACATAATGGTTGATAAATAATGATCATTTCCCTGAACCCCACTGAATGCTTCCCTTGACACACAAAGCTGGTGGCCCCAGATCCTCCCTAAGCTTTGACAAGTAGGGTGACACTGTTATGGTTGGCATACTTTCTGATAATCAAGACCAGCTGGTTAAAATGTTTAATATGAACTGTGGGGTGAAGGGACTTAGTCTTGGCCGTCACTATCTTCAGTTCTGCAGTTGGCAGTTTCTGTCCTAATCCTTGGACCTTATTCCTTATTCCCCTAGCCTTCATCCCCTCAAAGGTCCAGCCTCTTTGTGTCTGGCCTCCACTGTAGATTTTTTCAGTCGATCTCTGTTTAGTTGGATTCCACTGATGAATGTAGGAGTATGGAAGGTGAAGGAGGTGAGAAGCAGAAGCATTCTGCAGCGTAGTCACCAGATGGAGTGTCCAAAGTCAACAAGATCCTGCAGAAATCAAAGACTGAGCCTCTCAAGGTTACAAACATTGTAAGATCACTCCAAGTGGTGTTGAAAGCAGCTCTTTTGCCCCTTTACTGTTTACCCATTTCTGTTCCCCTCTAACCTTAAAAGAGCCTAATTATAGGAATGAGATCACTAGGTAATTTAATGTAACTCCTGACTTATGCTCCCCTGAAGGCACAGCATGCCTTGCCTAACCTGTTGATTCTTTTCCTAGATAAAAAGAAGTAAGAATCAAGAATGAAGTAGTTAAAGAATGACTAGCTTTCTACCCCCAGCAGCTCCATTTGCAATCCTGAGGGCATATCATGCAGGCAAGATAACATCTGGAGAGTCAGCCAGTCTGCACTCAATGGAGAATGACACAGAACCTCCTGCCTCGATGATTCACTGAGATTCTTCCCCCTTTTTCCCCTTTAAAACTGTCATGGCTGAGCAGAATCTTCAGAGTTGGTCTCAGGACGAGTCCACTTCCTCCCCAGATTCCAGGCTTTTCTGATTAAAGCACCTTTTCTTTCTTTCTTTCTTTCTTTCTTTCTTTCTTTATTTCTCTTTCTTTCTTTCTTTCTTTCTTTCTTTCTTTCTTTCTTTCTTTCTTTATTTCTCTTTCTTTCTTTCTTTCTTTCTTTATTTCTCTTTCTTTCTTTCTTTCTTTCTTTATTTCTCTTTCTTTCTTTCTTTCTTTCTTTATTTCTCTTTCTTTCTTTCTTTCTTTCTTTATTTCTCTTTCTTTCTTTCTTTCTTTCTTTATTTCTCTTTCTTTCTTTCTTTCTTTCTTTATTTCTCTTTCTTTCTTTCTTTCTTTCTTTATTTCTCTTTCTTTCTTTCTTTCTTTCTTTATTTCTCTTTCTTTCTTTCTTTCTTTCTTTATTTCTCTTTCTTTCTTTCTTTCTTTCTTTATTTCTCTTTCTTTCTTTCTTTCTTTCTTTATTTCTCTTTCTTTCTTTCTTTCTTTCTTTATTTCTCTTTCTTTCTTTCTTTCTTTCTTTCTTTCTTTCTTTCTTTCTTTTCTTTCTTTCTTCTTTTTTTTTTTTAAAACAACAGCATCTTTATTAAATAAACACCAATTTCCAAACTTGACAACAAATGACAAGTATTACCTACAGTGGTGGAAGCAATACAGAGATCCCACCACAGATGAGTAGTTTGTAGGCAGCCACTGGAATTGATCTTTTTTTTTTAACTTGTATAGCGCTTTTATTTATTTATTTATTTATTTATTTATTTATTTATTTATTTATTAATACCTTTATTGGAGTATAATTGCTTTACAATGTTGTGTTAGTTTCTGCTTTATAACAAAGTGAATCAGTTATACATATACATATGTTCCCATATCTCCTCCCTCTTGCATCTCCCTCCCTCCCACCCTCCCTATCCCACCCCTCTAGGTGGTCACAAAGCACTGAGCTGATCTCCCTGTGCTATACAGCTATTTCCCACTAGCTATCGGTTTTACATTTGGTAGTGTATATATATGTCCATGCCACTCTCTCACTTTGTCCCAGCTTACCCTTCCCCCTCCCCGTGTCCTCAAGTCCATTCTCTAGTAGGTCTGCATCTTTACTCCTGTCCTGCCCCTAGGTTCTTCATGACCATTTTTTTTTTTTTTTTAGATTCCATATATATGTGTTAGCATACGGTATTTGTTTTTCTCTTTCTGACTTACTTCACTCTGTATGACAGACTCTAGGTCCATCCACCTCACTACAAATAACTCAGTTTCGTTTCTTTTTATGGCTGAGTAATATTCCATTGTACATATGTGCCACATCTTCTTTACCCATTCATCTGTCAGTGGACACTTAGGGTGCTTCCGTGTCCTGGCTATTGTAAATATAACTACAGTGAACATTGTGGTACATGACTCTTTTTGAATTATGGTTTTCTCAGGGTATATGCCTAGTAGTGGGATTGCTGGGTCATATGGTAGCTCTATTTTTAGTTTTTTAAGGAACCTCCATACTGTTCTCCAGAGTGGCTGTATCAATTTACATTCCCACCAACAGTGCAAGAGGGCTCCCTTTTCTCCACACCCTCTCCAGCATTTGTTGTTTGTAGATTTTTTGATGATGGCTGCTCTGACTGGTGGGAGATGATACCTCGTAGTTTTCATTTGCATTTCTCTAATGATTAGTGATGTTGAGCATTCATTCATGTGTTTGTTGGCAATCTGTATATCTTCTTTGGAGAAATGTCTATTTAGGGCTTCTGCGCATTTTTGGATTGGGTTGTTTGTTTGCTTTTATACTGAGCTGCATGAACTGCTTGTAAATTTTGGAGATTAATTCTTTGTCAGTTGCTTCATTTGCAAATATTTTCTCCCATTCTGAGGGTTGTCTTTTCGTCTTGTTTACAGTTTCCTTTGCTGTCCAAAAGCTTTTAAGCTTCATTAGGTCCCATTTGTTTATTTTTGTTTTTATTTCCATTTCTCTAGGAGGTGGGTCAAAAAGGATCTTGCTGTGATTTATGTCATAGAGTGTTTTGCCTATGTTTCCTGTAAGAGTTTTATAGTGTCTGGTCTTACATTTAGGTCTTTAATCCATTTTGAGTTTATTTTTGTGTACGGTGTTAGGGAGTGTTTTAATTTCATTCTTTTACATGTAGCTGTCCAGTTTTCCCAGCACCACTTATTGAAGAGGCTGCCTTTTCTCCATTGTATATTCTTGCCTCCTTTATCGGAAATAAGGTGACCAGGGCTTCCCTGTTGGTGCAGTGGTTGAGAGTCCGCCTGCCGATGCAGGGGACACAGGTTCGTGCTCCGGTCTGGGAAGGTCCCACATGCCACAGAGCGGCTGGGCCTGTGAGCCACGGCCGCTGAGCCTGTGCGTCCGGAGCCTGTGCTCCACAACGGGAGAGGCCACAACAGTGAGAGGCCTGCGTACCGCAAAAAAAAATTTTTTTTAATTAAAAAAAAATAAAAATAATTTTCAAATGAATATTGCAAAGGGCCAAACGTAAAAACCAAAATTATAAATTTATTAGAAGAAAGTAAAGAAGAATCTCTTTACAGTCTTGATATGGAGAAGTTTTGCTAAGGAAGATTAAAAAAACCCAGAACCCAGAAGGGAAAATAAAATTGAATTTGATGACTTTAAGAGGAAAATTTCCTGCACTATGAAAGATACCATTAACAACATAAAATACAAACAAATAAATTTTAAAAACCAACTTGGGAGAAAATACTTGCAAAACATACAACTGTTAAAGGAAAGGCAGACAAATCATCCAGTAGAAAAAGGGTCTAAGGGTACAAGTAGTTAATCCACAGAAGGAAATACAAATGGCCAATGAACACTTGAAAAGGTATTCAGTCTCATGAGTAGTCAGGAAAGTGCAGATGAAAAGAAAATGTGATACTGTTTCTGCCAACCTGGCAAAAATGGAAAGGATTGTTAGCCTCTAGTATTGGCATATTGGCTACAGATTCCCTTGCAGCCTGCTTCAGGGCGAGTACATTGGCAAATTTTTATAAGCAAATACTGAAATATAAAACATGTGAATTACTTTATATCTATAGAAAAACCCCTGCAGCATTTACAGGGACAGCTGGCAAGACACAGAGGGTTGAAAGCATCTAGGACCTGGTTACTTTTCCTGAGTCTGGAAATTACCAGGGATGGTGAATAAGGAGCACCAACAATGAATAGGTCCAAGAGAGGACTGTGGGAAGAACAGGAAAGTTAGCAGAAGGAGGAGCCTTCAAATGACCAACGGAAGGTCCTAATGGGACTTCTCTGATGCCCGGGACCAGGGGCTGGGGTGGGGTCCTGGGCTGCAATCAGCTCACACACACATACCTAGTTTATTGCACCTATATTTCCACGCAGCAGCAATTGCCTGGGACTCTGGTTTGCTGCATCGGCACAAATTACTCCCTATTGTTTACACCTGGCCAGTGTCAGGCATTTCTTTTCCTGTAATTGCCCTGTAAAAAGCTTCAAAAATGCTTGTCCCATGTCCTCTGCATTAAGTCCACATTGTTGTAAGTTTGCAGCAAGAGAACTTGATAGAGCAGGGGTGTGAGCTGATTTCCCTCCTCTTCCCCCATCCCTCTCTGTGGACTGGCACCTGTTTGGAAAAGTACCTGGACCCATGTGGAGCCCGGAGGGTAAAATAATACCCGAGTAGAGAGGAAGAAACCCACTCCCTTAGCGTCCTAAGGTCACCGCTAGGACTGTCCTGGGGAGCAAGTAGGTGACTAACAGCATGGGGAGGGGAGCTATCCGTGGCTGGCTGGCCCCAAGGTAAAAGATGAGACCTCCCTGTGGGCCAGAAAAGGCCAAATGAGGGAAACTTTAAACTTTATTTTATGTTTAACATAATTTTTATCATGTTTCAATGAGGTTTACAGAATACACAGGACACTGACCCCTGCCTTCTGGAAGTTTACCACTGAGTCCCTGAAATAGAGAAACACAAACTCAGTGGATGGCTGCTCCACCCTTTCCATTGCTCAGCCCGTGAGTACTTGGATGACCTCATCTTTTTCTTCTCTCTTCCCCTCACACCCGACTCCCATCCAACAGCAAGCCCTGTTAGCTCCACCTCAACAACAGGCTCAGTCTGACCATTTCCCATTCCCTTGCTCTGCTGCCAACCTAGTCTAAGCACCTGCATCAGAAGCACTGCGATTACTTCTTCCCTGGTCTCCCTGCTCCTACCCTTGCCTGCTTCGATCTAGTCTCCACATTGCAGCCAGGGTGATCCCTGGAAGTCAGGTCAAGCCAGTCCTCCTTTAAAAATCCTGCTATGGCTCTCATTTCAAAGGGAAAGTCAAGATCTCCACCTTGGCCTAGGAGCCCTACATAATCTCTACCCACCCCCTACCCTTGCTCTCTTTGGCATCATCTTCCACAGCAGCACCCCTCCCTCACTCTCTCCAGCTGCAAGGCTGTCCCTTGACCAGCCCCCTCTCCCTTTCTCCCTCCCTCCTCAGGACTCTGGCACCATTTATTCTGCCTGCCTGGGTCACTCCCTTCTCTTGACTAACCCACTCCCCTTTTGCAAGTCTTTACCTAAAAGTCACCTTCTCAATGAAACTGACCCAGATTCCCACCCTCCCTCCCCTATCTAAAGCTGCAGTCTGCTTTCTCCTGATGTCCCCTGTCCCACTCTGTGTTTCCCATAGCACCTAACATACTACATATTTTACTTATTTATTATGTTTATTCTTCACTGACTAGAATTTAAGCTCCACATGGACATTTTTGTTTGTTTTATTCCTTGATGTAATCCAGAGAGGTTAGAATGAATGAATGAATTAATTAAAATGGTCATTAACAAATACTCTGTTTGTTAAATGTTGAAGCATAGATTAGTGTTAAAAAAATTAACAAAAGGGCGATCTCATGTTTTCTTAAATAAATGTATATCACCAAGGTGCAAGAAGACTTAATTTGGGGATCATTTTGCCCTTTCAGGTTGAATGCAGACAGTTTAAGGACACATGTGTGCGATTTAAAGATGGAGCTCTTCAAAATAAAAGACAACACCCAACTTTCTGACCTTCTCCTGAACTTTGGCATTTGTTTATCCAAGAAGTCAATTGGCTAAAGTATTTTGAATTCCACTTCAGTAATTCATAAATGCTTTTGATTACTGTGGTGATTATTTAAGGACAAGAAAATAAAACGCAAGAAAAGAAAATTAAATAGGTATTAAGTACTTTTGAACAGTGGATTCACATGCTGTCAGATCTAATGCACGTCAAGTCATGCATTTTCCAGCTGTTTTAAGTCTCAGAGCAGAGTTGACTCTGTCTTGAAAACTGTGTTCCTACAAAGAAGATTATTAGCACCAATTGGGAATACTCAGGTTGGCTCCAAACTGGCTAATCTCAGAGCTGCTGCTCCAGGAAAGACTTTTTCCCATAATTACAGGAGATTGCAACCATGGAAAAATAAAAGGCGGGAGAAAGGGAGAAGCAGATATTCTGTAAATGTGATCTTGGTTAGAGAGAGAGAAACAATTGACACAGAGAAAACAAAGCTATCGTCTCTTATCCACAAACACAATTCAGTCCTGCTATTTTATTCTGTGAATATCTGAAAATGAGATAGTAATTGTTCACATCTTTAAGGTGAATAAAATTATCTTTTGTGATTTCTGACAACCTTGATTTGTTTAGGGTTTTTGTACATGAGTGCATACTTATTTTAAAATATTTTACTGTGTTCAGGTTTGGGGTGCATATTTCAACATTGTATATTTTTTTCTGGTTTAAAAAATACAGGCTTATTGTAGAGAATTTTTTCTCTACAAAGAGAAAAATGAAATCACCTAAAATCTCACCATGCAGTTAACTTTTCGACCTTCTTTCTTTTTTTTTAATAATCAAATGAATACATTTATTTATTTATTAACATCTTTATTGGAGTATAATTGCTTTACAACGGTGTGTTAGTTTCTGCTTTATAACAAAGTGAATCAGCTATACATATACATATGTTCCCATATCTCCTCCCTCTTGCGTCTCCCTCCCTCCCACCCTCCCTATCCCACCCCTCTAGGTGGTCACAAAGCACCGAGCTGATCTCCCTGTGCTAAGTGGCTGCTTCCTACTAGTTAACTATTTTACATTTGTCGACCTTATTTCTTCTCAGTGTTTTTTCAGTGCTTGTATAGTGACTCCAGCTCTCCAATCAAATTATTAAGAGGTTATCTCTCTTCTCTTCTCAGGGACCTCTGAACCTTCTTGACATTACCAAGAGATCAGGCCCCTTTTATCAGCCCTTTATTGAGAGAAAACCAGGACTTTTTCCCATTGACTAAAGGGCTACTTCTTGGGGACTGTTGCCTTTGTTGCAGCCAAATTTAGGTAGTACAATGCAGGAGACATTGCAGGGAGGGAGGTGGGGACCTCAATCAGGTTAAGAGGGCCTGCCAGTCTAGAACATCTAACGCCACAGAAAACTTGAGTCTGGCTATCACGGTCACTGCCATTCTGGTAGAAGCTTCCCTGGAGGAAAGCTCAGAAGCAAAGGAAGCCTCCTTTGGTGGTGTTGCTTAGGCCTTGCAACTGTAGACTGGCCTCCCTAAAGTCATGTCACACTTTCCATTGACCCTCACCCCCACCATGAGATACACTGGGTTTCTGTAGAGGCACATCCATGTGCAGAGGTATCTGGGTCAGGAAGGGGCTAATATCAGCCACACACTGTGCCTCAAACCAGCCTTTCCCTTCCACAATCAAAGCTCTGCTACTGGGTTCAATCCCAACCATCCAATATAAACACAAGCAGCGTATCAGTGGAGCTCTGCAGTGGGAATATCGGAGAGGTTGCCCCAACGCGTCCCTAAAAATCTGACCACACAGTGAGATGTTATAACACTGGAAATAAAGAAGGATGCCTTTCCCATTTGCCTTGTAAATATCACTGACTCCTAGTTTTCAGTAAACTGTAAAGTCAACCCATCTCTTCTGTTCTCCATCTTTACTTTTATCTGAAATGATTCACCCCAGATTGCTGAAAGCCAGTTACTATAAATTGTTTTTCACTTATTAAAAAACAGTATCAAAGATCACATTATAACTGAAGGCAGTTTTAAAAAGTAACAAAATGCAGGCAATGAGTGAACATCATTGTCAGTACAATTGGTTCGTTATCAAATGGCACTTAGCTATGGCTTATTCATGATGGTGTAAATAGCATCTCCACTGTGAGATCACGCACTCCAAGCAGAAAAATATTTTAATCATCAGGAAATTATGCTTACAAGAACCACCGAGCAAAAAACTTGAACGTTTGGAAATATATACAAAATTTTTTAAAAGGATGCATTTAAATAAACATATATATGTGTATATACACATATATTCATATACATTTAATGTACATGCGTATGAATATACAAGCTCCAGTATTTTCTTTCTGCATATATATATATTTTGATTTTGAAAATTACTTGCTAAAGAATATACTTTCTACCATTAAATAGGTTACAACTTAACATGGGTATTATTGACACAAATAGAAGAGACTAATTCTACAGAGAACATCTAAACCATGCATGCAAACAAGCAACCAATACTCATGAATAAATAAACAAATAAAATATGTACACGGCTTATGTACAACCTTTGATTTCATATCTGGATGTTCTATAGAAGAAAAAAGATAGGGAGAAAAAACTTTTATTATTCAGAGAAATCATGGTGCTTCAAGAAACATGTGAAGGAAGGAGTGGAAGTGCTGGACAAAGCATTGCTGGGATAAAATTCCTTGCATGAGAGTGTGGGTGATGACCTGGTCTTGTGAGTGAAAAACCACATGAAATTGTAATGCAAACACCAGATGGCCTACGACCGGGAGAGTGGTTTCATAGGTCCTAGGAAGAAAAAAGACATTTGCAGGACATTTACAGCCCATCTTCTTTCTAGATTATTGAGAAAAAAGGTCAAGTTTCAATCTATATTTACTCTTTATAGAGTTCCTTCAAGTAATAGTGCTTCAGACCAATTCTCCCAGAAAGGATAAATGCAAATTTGCTGTCCAATAAACTTAAGAGTATTTCCATCAGTGACTTCCTCCCTTTGAGGGGAATAATTACCTTGGGAGTTAAACACACATAACTTTGCAGAAAACTTAAATTTTCACAATAGTGACAGACAACATCAAGAGGGGCCTTTTGAAATAGTTGGGAGCAATGCTGGGAATTCCAAGTCAAATTTTTCTACTCTAAATTTATGAATCTTTCTTCTCAGTGTTACTTGCTCCCCATCTTTCGTCCCCACTGAAGATGTCCATCCTATTATCATAAAATGTTCATGAAAATTTCTTCTGGAGGTATCACTCCTTCTCTCTGTTTCTATCTGTTCCCTTTTCCTCCCCATCGAAGTCCAACCAGCATGGTGACCTGCATTGGGTTTTACTGGCCCTTTAGAGAAAGATGGAGAAAGGGCACAGTTCCACTGATACACATGAGCTCCATCAAACTTCTGGAACTTTTCCTGAAATGTTTACACTATAGGCACCTGGAGCACATTGACTTTCTCTCTTCAAATGTTTAGGTTTTCTTCTGCTTGGTAGCTGCTCTCTGCTCCTCACTTCCTGTCTTAGGTCAAGATAAATGAATTTTCCACCCGGAAAACCATTTGAATCTCTGAGGGTTTAACCCCTAATTCACACTATCTAGTCCATTGCCTTTAGTTTTTCCGCCAGCTCATTTTACAACACCTTGACTGTTGTCTTCTGCAGTTCTGTATCCACATGAGCTACAAGTCTTCTGAAAGCCCCTTCCTATACTAGTAGCTGCCTCATTGTACCTCTTCTGTATTCACTTCGCAGATAGAGGATTAAATGGTAGAAAGTTTTGACAAAACAGAGAAGAGAATGGATTATATGGGAATTAATTATGCAGTCATTTATTTTACTCTATAGAACATGCCTTCTGATATTTAACCACTCTGCTCCATCACCCATGCAAAGGAAGCATCTTTCAAAGACATCTCAGGAGGGCTTTCAGCCCTTGGACCTGGTTTAGATATAGAAATATTACAGAGTGATCTGGGTAATCAGTTTCCAGTATGGTATAATCTAGGGGTTTGGAGATGTCTTCTTTATCTATCACAGTCCTTAGAATGTTATCAATAAAGATTTATCCTTTGGGGTTAACATTACCATTCCAAATCTAAAACTGGGACCTACCTAGTGTATGACACACAGGGACAGAACAGATTATGTTCAAACAGATGAAATGCTCAAAGAAATGTATGTCCCTATTCTGTAAGTATGAACAAATTACTTGAAGTGGTATTCCTCAAAATGGCATCCGTCATTCTTACCTTGATGTGAATTATTATAAAATTATTCTCCTGCTTTCAACTACTTGCAATAAAGGGAAGAACATTTTTCAAAATGAAGAAAAGATTATCATGAAGTACAGAGCTTTGTCCCCAGCAGGCTTGGCCTGGCAGAGAATATGGACATCTGGGTAAATGGTGGTCAGGAGGTCGGAAGGAAGGATTTGCCAAAATGGGTAAACTGTGCCTTCGCTCCTGTAGACCATATTCTCCAGAAAGCAGGAAAGCCAGTCACCATGTTGCTTCTGAGGTCCCAAAGGAAGTGCTCAGGGTACAGCCTTGTATCTTCTCCATCCATAGTCATGGCCAAAAGCATAAACCTCTGAATAGTGCTTCCTGGTTTGAAGTGACTTTTGTTAATAAAAAGCTGAAAACAAAAAAGAAAAAAATAAAAAATAAATAAAATAAATAAAAACAAATAAAAGGGGCCACTGACTCGGGGAGCTAGATACTAGCCAGTTCCCCCACCAAACCAATGGTAGGTTAATAGACTTCTTAAAATCACTTTTATGGGGAGGTGTATTTAATAAAGTTGAAAGTACAATGAAGTTTTACAAGACATTTTCTTTTCTTCAATTGTGTCATTTATTGTGTTGCTTAAGGGGAAAACTCTTTTATACTCTTGCCAAAAAGAAATGTAGGGGGAGGACTAAAAACGAATGCTATACTTTGGATTCTTCTCTGGATAATCCAAAAGGAAAGAATTGGCAAAATGATGCTGAAATAATGGTGAATAGTCCTGCTGGCCCCATATTGGACTTTATCTTGGAAAGACTGTTTATTAGATTACACAGGGCTCTTAAAAATTCAAAGAACTCTTGCTTTGACAAAACATTTTTCCATCATCTGGTTAGAATTCTTGAGCCAGTTAGCTCAGATCTGCTATTTCCTTTCCATGTGTTTTGCAAACCATGGGAAGAGGGAGTCATTATTTTGCAGGAGTCAGGAATGAGATGCAATTATGGGGGCCTGTGCACAGGATGGATGATATCGTCCCCCAAGCCAGCCAGCATAGAAGACCACTTGTCTGCATTCAGGGGCCGCTGATTGAATTTGGCCTGGTGTACCCTAAAAGGACCTTATCGGCCAGCTCTCCTTGTCTGTTTATTTAGAAAGAAACCATTGTGTGATGTGGTTATTCTAATGAGGACTGCAGAGCAAGTACTGCTTTTGACATGATGAATCTGCAGTGTGCATGTGTACACACACACACAGACACACACACACACACACAGAGTCCCAGAGGCCCTCTGCCTGATATGTAGCCTCAGATGGAGGCTTGTGTATCTGAAATTCAAGCAGATAGATTTGGAGTCAGCCAGAGGATTTGCCATCCTCAGTCTTAACCCACAATATTTTGGGGGGACAGTTTAGATTCAGACATCCAATGTGTTGGAATGTTGGAATAACAGCAATTTTTGGTAATTTGCCTGAGTGTGCATTTGTGCTTTCTTTGGCCTAATCTGCTTAATTGAGACCTGAACTCTGGCTGGCCGCCAGCATTCACAGAGCATGTGGGCACCAGATTGATTTACCTCTATTTCTGTCGACTGAAAAATGACATTCTTCCCACTCCGTTAGCCTCTCACCCTGGGGAAAGTCATGTATTGAATCCACTTGCCTGAAAATAAATTAAAACTTTAAGTAAATGAAGATAGAAAGTGAACGTACCCATTTTCACACTTACCCCTCATTCTCTAAAAATCAAGATATGTTAACAAGGACTCCATCTCAAAGGGAAATCAGTAGTGAGCAAAAATTTGTTCTTATTGAACAGAAGAGGGTTCATTTGGAAAGAAAGAAGTATTCAAGCACATGTTGACATGACTGTTGAGCAGCCCCCATGTTCAAGCAGCAACAGGAACCCCAGACAAAGGTCTCCCAACCTTACTTAAGTCCAGAAAGGGAGAGAAACGTGTGCACAGTGAGCTTTCATGTGAGCCAGCATGAAAGAAGGTCTGTTTTAGCGATGCAAGCAATGTGCCCAGAAAGGGAATTTGTTTTGTTCTGGGAGGTGGGAAAGAAAGGTTTGTGGAGGGGCCTCATCTGAACTGAAACTCTTCCCATCAATAGCAGCTACGTACACGTCCTGACATGGAACAGCACGAAATTGAATACACTTTCCTTCCCAGTAAATTGGAACATATATATGTATATGTACTTATGTGTTTATATGTGTATATATATGCACAAACACAGAGTAACTGTTGGGTGTTTTTAACACTAACTTTAAAATTGTATCTCATAAATTGTTGAGGCATTGTGATAAATTTAGGAGAAGAAAATAGTTGATAATTTATGATGATGTATGTATTGCCTTAACTATTTTTCTATACTCTAAATTAGCTGTACATATATACACTACAAGTTTACACAAATACATATATATATATATATATATATATATATATATATATATAAGCATATGTATGCTATTATTGGTTAGGTTTCTATCTTTTTAGATATCTAAATTAAATGTTTTATTCAAGAATAATTGACCTACAATACTATGTTAGTTCCAGGTGCACAATATAGTGATTCAACATTTCTTTACATCACAAAACAATCACCATGGTAAGTCTAGTTACCAGCTGTCACCATACAAAGTTATTAAAATATTATTGACTATATTCCCTATATGGTACATTTCCACTCTGTGACCCATTTATTTTTTAACTTGAAGTTTGTACCTCTTAATTTCCCTCACCTGTTTCACTCAACCCCCACCCCTGCCCCACCCCGCCACCTCCACTCTGACAGACTGTTCTCTGTATCTATTAGGTTTCGTTGTTTTGTTTTGTTTGTTCATTTGTTTTGTTTTTTAGATTCCACATATAAGGGAAATCATATGGTGTTTGTCTTTCTCTGTCTGACTTATTTTACTTATCATAACACCCTCTAGGTCAATCCATGTTGTTACAAATAGCAAGATTTCATTCTTTTTTATGACTGAGTAGTATTCCATTGTATACATATATCATAATTTCTGTATCCATTCATCTATTAATGGACAGTTTGGTCACTGCCATATCTTGACTACTGTAAATAATGCTGCAATGAACGTAGGGATGCATATCTTTTTGAATTGATGTTTTCGTTTTCTTTGAAAAAAATACCCAGAAGTGGAATTGCTGTATCATATGGTGGTTCAATTTTTAAATTTTGAGGAATATCTATAGTGGCTGCACCAATTAATAATCCCACCAAAAGTGCACATCCTTTTCTCCATATCCTTGCCATCATTTGTTATTTGTTTTCTTTTTGATGGTAGCCATTCTGACAGATTTGAGGTAATATCTCATTGTGGTTTTGCTTTGTATTTCCCTTATGATTAGTGGTGCTGAGCATCTTTTCACGTGCCTGTTGGCCATTTGTATGTCTTCTTTGGAAGAATGTCTGTTCAGGTCCTGTGCCCATTTTTTAATCAGGTTGTTTGTTTTTTTGATGTTTAATTATATGAGTTCTTTTTATGTTTTGGATATTAATCTCATCAGATATGTGATTCGCAAATATCTTCTCCCATTCAGTAGGCGGTCTTTTTATTTTGTTGATAGGTTCCTTCACTGTGCAAAAGCTTTTTAGTTTGATGTAGTCCTATTTGTTTATTTTTGCTTTTTTCCCCCTTGCCTGAGGAGCCATATGCAAAGAAAAATATGCTAAGACCAATGTCAAAGAGTGTACTGCCTATGTTTTCTTCTGAGAATTTTATGGTTTCAGGTTTTACATTTAAGTCTTTAATCCATTTTTTATTTCTGTATGTGCTGTGAGAAAGTAGTCCAGTTTGATTATTTTGCATGTAGCTCCCTAGTTTTCCCAACACTGTTTATTGAAGATGCTGTCTTTTTCCCATTATATATTCTTGCCTTCTTTGTCAAAGATTAATTGACCATAAGTGTGTGGGTTTATTTCTGGGCTGTCTATTCTGTTCCATTGATCTATGTGTGTGTGTTTGTGCCAGTATCGTACTATTTTGATTACTATAGTTTTTCTTTACAGTATAGTTTGAAATCAGGGAGCATGATAGCTTCAGCTTTATTTTTCTTTCTCAAGATTGTTGCAGCTATTTGGGATCTTCTGTGTTTCCATACAAATTTTAGAATTATTTGTTCTAGCTTTGTGGAAAATGCCATTGTTATTTTAATAGGGCTTGCACTGAATCTGTAGACTGCATTGGGGAACATGGTCATTTTAACAATATTAATTCTTCCAATACATGAGCACAGTATATCTTTCCATTTATTTCTTCATTCTTCACTTTCTTTCTTTAATGTCTTATAGGTTTCAGTATACAAGTACTTTACCTCCTTGGTTAAGTTTATTCCAGGTATTTTATTCTTTGTGATACAGTTGTAAATAGGACTGTTGTATTAATTTCTCCTTCTGATAGTTCATCATTAGTGTATAGAAGTGCAATAGATTTTTGCAACGTTACTGAATTTGTTTATTCTAACAGTTTTTTTTTGTGGAGTCTTTAGGATTTTCTATATCTAATCTCATGTCAGCTGCAAATAGTGACAGTTTCACTTGTTCCTATCCAATTGGGATTCCTTTCATTACTTTATCTTGCCTAGCTACTCTGGCTAGGACTTCCAAAATTGTGTTGAATAAAAGTGGTGAGAGTGGGCATTCTTGTCTTGTTCCTGATATTAGAGGAAAAGATTTCAGCTTTTCACTATTAAGTATGATGTTGGCTGTAGGCTTGTCATATATGGCCTTTATTATGCTGTGGTGCATTCCATCTGTACCCACACTGTTACAGATTTTGAACCAGCTTGCATCCCTGGAATAAATTCCACCCAATCATGCTATATGATTCTTTTGATTATTTTGTTGAATTTGGTTTGCTAATATTTTGTTGAGAATTTATACATCTATGTTCATCTGTAATATTTCTGTAGTTTTCTTTTTTTGTGGTGTCTTTGTCTGGTTTTGATAGCAGGGTGATACTGGCCTCACAGAATGAGTTCAGAATTATTCCTTCCTTTATGATTTTTTGGAACAGTTTGAGAAGGAAAGGTCTTAACACTTCTCTATATGTTGAATTCACCTGTGAACCTGTCTTGTCCTGGACTTTTGTTTGCTGATAAATTTTTTACTACAGATTCAATTTTATTATTGATAATTAGTCTGTTCAAAATTGCTGTTTCTTCCTGATTCAATTGAGAAATTTTATGTTTCTATGAATTTATCCATTTCTTCCACATTGTCTGTTTTATTGGTGTATAGTTGTAGTAATCTTTTTGTATTTCTGTGATGCTGGTTGTAACTTCTCCTTTTTATTTCTGATTTTATTTATTTGGGCCATCTCTTTATTTTTCTTGATGAGCCTGGCTAAAGGTTTATCAATTTTGTTTATCTTTTCAAAGAACCAGCTCTTAGTTTCACTGATCTTTTCTATTGCTACTTTAGACTCTATTTCATTAATTTCTGCTCTGATCTTTATTATTTCTTTCCTTCTACTAATTTTGGGTTTTGTTTTTTCTTCTTTCTAGTTCCTTTAGGCGTAAGGTTAGGTTATTTGATATTTTTCTTGCTTCCTGAGGTAGGCTTGTATTGCTATAAACTTCTCTTTTAGAAATGCTTTTGTTGCATTGCATGGGTTTTTGATCATTGTGTTTCCATTTTCTTTCTCTCCAGATATTTTTTTTTTTTCTCTTTGATATTTTCAGTGACCCATCTGCTGTCTAGTAGCATATTATTTAGATTCTATGTGTTGGTGCTTTTTACAGTTTTTTCTTGGTGTTGATTTCTAACCTTATATTGTTGTGGTTGGAAAAGATACTTGTTATGTTTCCATCTTCTTATATTTATTGAGTTTGTTTTGTGGCCTAGCATGTGATCTATTCTGGAGAATGCTTCATGTGCACTTGAAAAGAATGTGTATTTTGCTGCTTTGGGATGAATATTTTATATATATATATATATTAAAATCCCTCTGGTCTGTGTCATTTAAGGCTAGTGTTTCCTTGTTGATTTTCTCTCTGGATGATCTATCCATTGATGTAAGTGGAGTCTCATACTATTATTATATTACTGCCTTTAAGTTTCTCCCTTTAAGTTTGTTAAAATTTGATTTATGTATTTAGGTTCTGCTATGTTGGGTGTGTATCTATTTAGAATTATTATAACTTCTTATTGGATTGATCCCTTGATCACTGTGTAAGGTTCTTCTTTGTCTCTTGTTATAGTCTTTGTTTTAAAGTTTGTTTTGTCTGATACAAGTATTGCTTCACCAGCTTTTTCATTTCCATTTGCATGGAATGTCTTTTTCCATCCCCTCGCTTTCAGTCTGTGTGTGTCTTTAACTCTAAAGTGAGTCTTGTAGACAGCATATACATAGATCATGTTTTTGTATCAGCCACTCTAGGAGGGTCTAGTCCATTTACATTTTTATTACATAATTATTGATAGCTATGTGCTTGTTGCCATTTTGCTAATTGTTTTGAGGTTATTTTTGTAGTTCATTTTTGTTCCTTTCCTTTGTTCTTTGCTCTCTTCCCTTGTGATTTGATGACTACATTTAGTTTTATGTTTGAATTTCTTTCTCTTTTTTTTTTTGTTTCTGTTATAGATTTTTTGTTTGTGGTTACCATGAGACTTATGTATATATGATTATTTTAAGTTGCCAGTCTCTTAAGTTCAAACAAATTCTAACAACCTGCATTTTAACTATCCCCCACTCCACATTTACAGTTTTTAACATTATATTTTTCATCTTTTTGTTTTGTGTATCCCTTAATTACTTATTGTGGTTGATTTTACTTATAGAAGTCACTTTAACATTTCTTGTAAAGCTGGTTTAGTGCTGAACTCTTAGCTTTTGCTTGTCGGTGAAATTCTTTATCTCTCCTTCAAATCTGAATGATAGCCTTGAAGAATATTCTTGGTTGTATGTTTTTTTCTTTTCATCACTTTAAATATATCATGCCACTCAGTTCTGGTCTGCAAAGTTTCTGCTGAAAAGTCATTTGACAGTCTTATGGGAGTTTCCTTATATGTAACTAGTTGCTTTTCTTTTGTTGCTTTTAAGATTCTCTCTTTATCTTTAATTTTTGCCATTTTAATTACAATATGTCTTGGTATGGATCTCTTTGGATTCATCTTGTTTGGGACTATCTGTGCTTCCTGGACCTGGATGTCTGTTTTCTTTCCCAGGTTAGGGACATTTTTAGCTATTATTTCTTCAGATAAACTCTCTGCCCCTTTCTCTCTCTCTTCTCCTTCAGTGACCCTTATAATGTGAATGTTAGTAATGCTTGTTGTTATTCCAAAGGTCTTTTAAACCATCTTCATTTTTTTAATTTATTTTTTTCTTTTTTCTGTTCAGCTTGGGTGATTTGCACTCCTCCATCTTCCAGTTCACTGATCTGTCCCTCTGTACCATCTAATATACTATTGTTTCCTTCTAGTGTATTTTTTTATTTCAGTTATTGTATTCTTCAGCTCTGTTTGGTTCTTCTTTATACTTTCTAACTCTTTGTTAAAATTCTTACTGTATTCATCCATTCTTATCCTGAGTTCACTGAGCATCTTTATGATCTTTGCTTCAACTCTTTATTCGGTAGATTGTTTATGTCCACTTTGCCTAGTTCTTCCTCTGGGGTTTTATCTTGTTTCCTCTGTTTGGAATATATTCCTCTGTCACCTCATTTTGCTTAATTCTCTGTTGTATTTCTAATAAGGCAGTGCAGTTATGTTTCTTGATCTTGGAGAAGTGGCCTTACGAAGATATCCTATCTGGCCCAGCAACACACTCCCCTTTGGTTGCTAGAGCTACATGCTCTAGAGGTACTCTCTACATGGGCTGTGTGGAAACTTCTATTGTGGTGGGACTACTGTGGCTGCTCTTGTATATGGGGCTGCCCCCTGGCCCAGTTGGCTGTCAGTCCCTGCCTCATGCAGAGGTTGCTGGCCCACTGGTGGGCATGGCCAAGTCCCAGGGTGGCTGGCTGCTTGGCCTGGGTGGTCCTAGGTCTGATGCCCACTGACTGGTGGGTGGGTAAGCCCACAGTGCTAATAGTGTAGAGGGATGACTCCAAAATGGTGCTTACCTGCACCAGTGCTCTCATGGTAGAATGAGCTCCTCCAAACAGTTGCCACAAGTGTTTATGTCTTCAGGGGAGTTCCAGTTGTCTCTTGCCTTTCCAGGAGGCTCTCCAAAATCATTAAGTGGGTCTGATTCAGTTTCCTTTCAAATTACTGCTTCTGTGCTGGGTCTTTGAGCATGTGAGATTTTGTGTGATCCCTTTAAAAGCTCTGTTTGCTACAGACCTCTGGCTCTCCTATACACAATCCCTACTGCCTCCAAAGCCAACCATTCTGGGGGATCATGTTTCTGGTGCAGGACCCCCAGACTGTGTGGCCTGATGTGGGGCTAGGACCCCTCACTCTTTGGAGAGAACTTCTGTAATTGTGATTTTCCTTCCATTTGTGGGTCACATCCCTGTGTGTATGGCTCTTGGCTATATGCATTTCCACCCCTTCTACCCATCCAGTTGTGACTCTTTCTTTATATTTTTAATTGCAGAAAATCTTTTCTGCTGGTTTTCAGATCATTCTACAATAGTTACTCTGTAAATAGTTGTAATTTTAGTGTGCCCATAGGAAGAGGTGAGCTTGGGGTCTTTCTACTCCACCCCCTTGGAGGTTTCTATCTTTTTTATTGAGAGAATAGACATAATTTTTCTATGTCTATGGCTAATGCTGTAAAGGAAACTATTAGCTTTCTGTTCATTTATGTATTTTTTCTTTCAGCAACATTACTACAAAGGTGATCTTCTTTACTTTCAAATAATATGGCTGGAAACACTGGCACTTTCTCCAGCTGGCAACCTCTACATCTGTGGTTCATACAGGGCAGCTGCATGGTGAGCTCAGTGCAACCAGCCATAATGGAGTCTAACTTTCCTTGTTCAAATCCTGGCTGTACCCCATTCACCATGCCTGATCCTGAAGTTACTTAAAGCATTAATTTTTTCATCTAAAATATAAGGATGGTGACTATACCTGTGTCATAGGGTTGTTACAAGTCTTCAGTGAGACAGTATATGCAAAACATTCTTTGGTACAAAGTGAGCATTCAATAAATGCCACAGATTATTATCTACACAGGGAAATAAGTAGACATAGTATATAACTTAGACAATAGGATTGGTTTCCTTAGAAATATTTTACTGTATTTCACTAATCTGTATAATAATTAAATTATTAGAATATCATAGAGAAAACAGTAGGCCAACACTTCCTGTTCTACTTGTAGTATTGATTTTCCTTCCAGATCTGCCATAATACAAGTCCTGTTCATTTAAGTGCAGGAGGATTTGTAAAAGCCAATGAGGGTGGCCATTCTTAGTTGTTATAGCTCATCAAAACAGATTTAACATCAGTGGAAATAGTATTTTGAGGATCTTATTATCCATAGTGCCTCTGATGAATCACCACAGATGGTCCCCGTAACTATACAAGGCATTCATGTAAATGCAATAAAAACCAGTCATTGCTAGATATTTTGGTTTTTAAGTCTTTTCCACAGGACTGTGATCTTTTTGAAGATGGCCATACTTATCACAGCACCTCCCACAGCACATGGCAGCACATTTGGCTTATCTAGGACTGTTGCCATGAATAGGGAAGAAACAAACACAGCTTCCTATTGTAGAGTGCAGGTTATATAACATGTGACTCAATCAGTTTGACTTAAAGGCACAGAATTATGTGCTCTTTGCCTGATTACAAATATTCAATGACTCTCTCTAACCAAAAACTCAAGCCCAAATTCTTTAATCTGTGTAAGAAAGGGAAGATATATGCAGTCTTTCTGTAATAAAGTATGTTAGGTTCTGAGAACACAAATATTAGCTACTCAATATTTGTGTTAAGGAGCGGTGTTAGTGCCACAGGGCCTGGGCGTGTTATCTTATAGAAATCTGTGAGAAAGAATCCAAACCTTTTGAAAAAAACAAAGCATAGACACTCATGCCGGTGATAATAGGTGCTGTTTTCTTGAGAAGAGTTCCAAAATAAATTAAAATATTCAGTTAATAAATGTTCCATTCAGTACATGGGGATAGTTTCAAGCTATTCCCATTCACATGATGACTTTCTTGATCACCCTGGCCTCTGATGACCCAATTCGCTACCTTCTAGATTCCTGGAGCCATGGTTGTTTGCATGCATCCCCTGGCTCAGGACACTGTATAGAATTCACTGTTTTCTGTGAAAATTCACCAGCTCCCAATCTCAATTCTAAGCTGGGTCCAGCCCTGAACTCTATTTCCCTGTGATTGACTATGGCTCAATAGATATGAGCACCCTGCCATCACAAAATTTCTTGTCAACTGAGTACTTCGTTTACGGTAGGTTCTTTGCAGCTTAGAGCACTTGGTATGTGGGGTTTTCATGTTTCTTCACTTCTTCAGGAGAGACAATGTTTGATTAGCATTATCAAATTGTACTTTATTGCACTGTAAGAAATTCCCTCAGGAATGTAGATGAGCTTACTTATGTTGTATGCCAAACAAGAGCCATCTGAGTTACTTGAGCTGAGTTACTATCTGGCAAGTGAATATTCTGCCCAGGGGTTAATCTGGGTGGGAGTCTCTCCAGTTTATGTTTTATATCTGTGTAAATCTACTGGCCAATCAGAAAGGAGATAACTAAATTCAGTGGAAATTAGTAACATAGAAAACAAATATAAAAATAACATATTTATGAATAAACAAATATACCATAAGGAGACTTGAGAAAGACAAATGTGGGTTATTTGAAAATACTAATAAAATAGATGAACCTCTGGTAAGATTAAACAAAAGTGTTATTTAAAAAAAAATAGAAGATTGAATTTCCACTCTCAGTCAAGATGGAGTATGAGGAACAGGATCTACAAAACCACCTGAAACAACAAACAAACACAACAGAAAAAATATATGAAACAATGGTTTTCAACACTTTGGACATCAGCAACAAAGGACAGTGATCCCTGAGAGACACAGGAAAAATAAGATAAGGCCTAGGATTTTTCCATATTTGTGCACTGCAAGAGATTCCAGGCCACAGCATGAGGATGAAGAGCACAGGAGGGCGCCCAAGTTGAAGGGCTGAAGCTAAACATCTGGATAGGCTAAGGTGGCTGGAGTTTACTGGGCAGCATACAAAGAGGGTAGCTGCATAGACAGAGAACTCCAGAGATCTGTAGAGGTTTTCCTTTATACAGTCAATGGAGTAGTGAGCAGTGCATGTCTGTGAGGAGACTACTCAAGGTTAGGGAAAAATCTTCCCAAAAGACTCAGATACAACAGTGCCTGGCATGCACACAAGATGGGCAGCAATGTCTATTCCTACCACAAGACGGGAAAGATCTTCCCAAAAGACTCAGATACAACAGTGCCTGGCATGCACACAAGATGGGCAGCAATGTCTATTCCTACCACAAGACAGGAAAACAACATAATTCATCTAGCATTTAGTAGAACATTTAGAAGTTGGGATAATTAGCACTAGACTAAACACTGCTCTGGTCCCAATGAACAAATATTAAAATCAAATGTCTCCAAGTAACTCAACAACATCCCAGAGAAAAGATAAAGGATATTTAAAAGAATGCAAAAATATCCATCATGTCTGGCACCCAATCAAAAATTACCAGGCATGCAAAGAAGCAGGAAAGTTCAAACCATAATGAGGAGAAAAATCAATCAAAAGTTTATACATTGCAAAAGAAAAGATCAGTTAACTTGAGAACATAGCAAGAGCCACTATCTAAAGTAAAACAGAGGAAAAATTTCTCAAAACAAAAACAAGAAGCAGAGCTTCACTGAGGTCTGAGACCACATCACGTGGCCTAATATGCACAAAATTGAAGTCTCCAAAGGGAGGGGTAAACAACTTTTTATAAAATCATGGCTAAAAATTTTCTAAATGGATGAAAAACTATAAACCCACACATCCAAGAATCTCAGTGAACCCCAAGCAGAAGAAACAATAAAAACCACAACAGGTGTAGCATAATAAAACCACTCAAAATCTGTGAAAACAAAATGTCTTAAAAGATCTTTTGTTGGAAATAATGCAAACAAGAAGGCAGTGAAGCAACATCTTTAAAACACTGAAAGAAAAAAACCTGTCAACCTAGAATTTTATATGTTACAAAAGCATTTTAAAATGAAGAAAATAAAGAATTTTTCAAATACATGAAAGCTGAAAAAATTATCACCAGCACCTTCACTCAGAAGGAAAATGATAACAGATGGAAATATAGGTCTACTCAAGGGAATGAAGAACTATATAGTGGACACTTCTCAGGTGACTTTCAGAGCAGTTGTTTCTTAAACATCATTGTCCACTTGGGGGGAATCAGTTCTTAGAGGGTTTTGAATTGGCTTCTTCCTAAAGCCCTGTTATCTTCCTGGCTGATATAGAAGAAAATTAGAATAAAAAGAAATGGTTGTAAATTTGGGGGGGAAAAGCAAAAGCATGGTACAGCCTTTTTCTCACCTTGCATTGGCTAAACTACCAATGAGTATCAATGTCATATACATCATTGTGAAAATAATATTGCTATGAGATTGTAAGCCATATATGAATGTTTTATACAACTTTCGGGTTTACATTTAATCCTAGTGTGTTCTCCTCTTTCCACATCTATTTACACTATATTCCTATTTACTAAGAGGGGAGTGGGCTTCTTTATAGAGCGCTTTACTCTTAATGAGTCAACACCTGTTCTAAGTCCGGGATGTTCTTTTTGTGAAAAGACTTCAAAATTAAAAAATTACACCTATGTAGATAAGTATCTAATTTTTCTTATTATTTAAATCTCATTAGAATACATTGAATTCTAAAAGTTCTCATAACAAGGAAAAAACATTTTTTTCTTTTTTCTTTTTGTATCTATGTGAGATGATGGATGTTACCTAAACTCACTATGGTAACTGTTTGAAAATATATGTAAATCAAGTCATTATGCTGTACACTTTAAACTTAAACAGTGCTATATGTCAACTATACCTCAATAAAATGGGAAAAAAATGTAAAACAAAAAAATAGAAGTAAACAGGACTTCATTGTTTAAACAAAAAATAATTCCAAAGTCATGTAAGGTTTACAATGTATGTAGAAATAAAATGTATGGCAACAATAGCACAATTATTGGGAGGGGAAAAGTGGACATATACTATGACAGAGTTCTTATATTATATGTAAAGTAAATATAACATCACTAGAAGGTGGACTGTTATGAGTTAAAAATGCATACTATAATCCCTAAAGCAAGCACTAAAATATCAAAACAAAGAGTTATGAGTAAGTCAACAAAGAAGATAAAATGGAATAAAAGATACAAAAGAAAGCAAAAAGTGAGGAAATATGTATACCCTATATATGTAAATATAAAGATACATCAGGAAAATAGGTGGAAAAAGATGTATTATGCTAACACTAACCAAAACTACAAGTAGAAACAGACAAATTCACAGTTATAATTGGAGATATCAGTATCTCTCTTTCACTAACAGATTATAGCTGATAGACAGAAAACCAGTAATGATATAAGAGAGTTGAAAAACACTATTAAGCAACTGGCCCTAATTGACATTTACAGAACACTACACTCAAGCATAGCAGAAAACACACTCTTTTTAAGTGTTCAGGGAACAATTGCCAAATAGAACATATTGTGAGCCATAAAACAAGTCTTAACATACATAAAAGGATGCAAGTCACACAAAATATTATCTCTGACCACAATGGAATTATATTAAAAATAAAGAACAGAAAAATATCTTGGTGGGGAGGGGAAAAATAAAAAGAATGTAACTTCATTCTGATTGAATTTAAAAGGTAATAAAGCATGATCAATGAAAGAAAGGATTAATATATTTAAAAATTTCTGCTCTGTGAAAAAAAAACACTGTCAAGAGAATAAAAAGACAAACCACAAACTGGGAAAATATATTTGCAAAAGATATATCTAACAAAGGACTATCCAAAACATACAAAGAACTTTTAAAACACAACAATAAGAAAACAAACAACCCAATTAAAAAATGAGCCAAAGACCTTAAGTGACACCTTACCAAAGAAGATATACAGATGGCAAATATGTATATGAAAAGATGTTCCACATAATATGTCAAAAAAGAAATGCAAATTAAAACAACCATGAGGTACCACTGCACACTTATTAGAACAACAAAAACCCAGAACACTGACAACACCAAATGTGGACAAGCGTGTAGAACACAGTAACTCATTCATTGCTGGTGGGAATGCAAAATAATGCAGCCACTTTGAAAGACAGCTGGCTTATTACAAAATGAAACTTTCTATAGATCCAACAATCATCTCCTTGGTACTTACCCAAAGGAGCTGAAAATTTATGTCCACACAAAAACCTACAAACATATGTTTATAGCAGCTTTATTCATGGTTGCCAAAACTTGGAAGCAACCAAGATGATCTTCTGTAGATGAATGAATAAATAAACTGATGTATCTAGACAATGGAATATTACTCAGAGCTAAAAAGAAATGAGCTATCAACCCACGATAAGACACAGAGGAACATTAAATGCATATTATTCAGTGAAAGAAACCAATCTGAAAGGCTACATACTTTATGATCCCATCTATACGGCATTCTGGAAGAAGTAAAACTATGGAGACAGTAAAATGATCAGTGGTTAGCAGGGGCAAGGGGAAAGATGAATGAATAGGTGGAGCACAGATTTTTAGGGCAGTATAAATACTCTGTATGATACTATAATAGTGGATATATGTAATTAAACATTTGTCCAACCCACAGAATATACAGCACGTAGAGTGAACCCTAATGTAAATGATGGACTTTGGGTAATGGTGATGTGTCAATGTAGGTTCATCATTTATAGCAAATGTACCACTCTGGTGCAGGATGGTGATAATGGAGGAGGCTGTGCATGTGTGGAGGTGGGGGGTATATGGGAAACTTCCTCTCAATTTTTCTGTGCACTGCTCTAAAAGAAAAACAAGTCTTTAAACAAGTAATAAGGAGTTATTAGATCAACTTTAAACCAGTAGATTTGAAAATTTAAATGAAAAGAATTTCTGGAAAAATAAACTAGACTTAACATAAACAGAATAACTGGTTAAAGAATGGAATCAATATTTTTAAATCTTCCTTCAAAAATCTCTAGGATTAAATGGTTTCATGGTAAAATTAGCTAAGTATTCAAGGAACAGATATTCTAATAACATATAAATTATTCCAGCCTGCAGGAAGAAGATACTTTCCCCAACTCATTTGTGAACATTGTAAGATCTTGACACCAAGTAGGCAAAGAGTAGCACAAGACAGTAACGTTATGTACCAATCATATTAAACCTATTAACATTTTATAAAAGATATGACCAAATGAATCCAGAAAACAAGACTGGCTTAACACTCAAACACTAGTCAAATTAAAGGAAAAACTATAGTAACAGAAAGCAGATCAGTGGTATACTAAAGGTGGGTGAGGATGGTTACTGACTACAAAGGGCCAAGAGGGAGCTGTTGGTAGTGATGCAGAAGTTATAAACCTTTTTGTTGCATTGTTTGCATACATTTACCAAAGTCCATTGAATGGTATACTTTAAAATGGTGAGTTTTATTGTATATAAATTGTACCTCAATAAACCTGATTTTAAAATACTAATCAAAATGATAAATCTTTTCAACAAATTGAAAGAAAACAAAACATGATTGTCTCAAAAGAGATGTAATAGAGTCAAACTGACAAAGTTTAGCATTCATTTATTTTTTAAAATTTCTTTTTTTTTTTTTTTTTTTTTGCGGTACGCGGGCTTCTCACTGCTGTGGCCTCTCCCATTGCGGAGCACAGGCTCCGGACTCACAGGCTCAGCGGCCATGGCTCACGGGCCCAGCCGCTCCGCGGCACATGGGATCCTCCCGGACCGGGGCACGCACCCGCGTCCCCTGCATCGGCAGGTGGACTCCCAACCACTGCGCCACTAGGGAAGCCCTAAAAATTTCTTCATAAACTAGAAATAAAAGCAGATTTCTTAAACTCATAAAAGATATCTACAAAACAATTAGGAAGAACATACACAATTATGAAAGGCTGAAAAAGATTAAAAAATCAAAGGCCAGATTATTCCAAACCTTGAAGATCTTAAAGGAGTATATCAAGACATAAAAGAAATAAAACCTGTAAAGATTGCGAAGGAAGAAATAAAATTCTCACTATTTGCTTACAATATTGTCTAGAAAATCCAAAAGTGTCTATAAACATAGCTCTTAGAAATAGTAAGACCTCTATGGAGACAATCATGAAATTTTATTGAAAGAAGCCACAAATTAATGAAAAAAATATATCATATTCATGGATTGGAAACTGATCTATAGATCAATAAAATTTTAGTCTTCTTTTTTGACACATAACTAATTAATTTCAAAATACATGAAAAACACAAATGTGCAAGAATCTCCAAAACACTCCTGAATGAAAAGGAAAACTGTGAGGTATTTGCATAATTTGATACCAAGAATTACTATGAAATTATTGAATAAGACAGTGGGTATCACTGGAGGAAAAAACATGCATATATAAAATTTTGATTTATGACAGAATAAACATTACTGTTCAGTGAGGGAAATGATGGGTTTTAAATAAATAACATTAATACAATTGGAAAAAATTAAATTGGACTCTACCTCAAAACACACACAAAACTAAATTCTAGGTGTTTTAAAGCTTAATTTTGAAAGGGAAAACTATGATAATGTTAGAAGATAAGAATAAATTATTTCTCAAACAAGATGCAAATTTCGCAAGCCATACAGAAAAATATTGATATATTAAAATATATTTTAAAATATCTGTTAATGAAAAAGTAGCCATAAGAAAATAGTAAGGGAAGTAAAAAGCTGGGAGAAGACATACATTATACATACTCTTGACAAAGATCTAATATCCAGAATATATAATGAATTTATATGAATCAATAACAGGCAGAAATAGAAAAATGAGAAAAGACATAAATAGGCATTTCACAGAAAAGGAAACATAAATGGCCCATAAATAAAAGTGTCTGACCTCATTACTAAGGGAAATAAACATTAAAATCTAATGAGATATCATTTCTCACACCCCTTACTGGCAAACATTTAAAAAGTCAGGCAATAATAATTGTTTACAAGGACATGGAGCAACAGGAACTCTCGTAGAGTGTGGGTAAGAATATAATTTGGTTCAACCACTTTCAAAATTGTTCAAATAGCATTTTCACATAGGGTATGTGTATGTGGTTTCACATATATATCTGTATATGAGGAGTACACATGTACCTATGTAACTTAGCAATTCCAGCAAATATATATACCAGAGAATGTCTTGTACATGTGTATCAGGAGTCATACTAAGAAAGTTCATGGTAGCTTTATTCAAAAGAGCAAAAATTAGAAACAACGCAAATACCCAACAGCAATAGATTGGATAGATATATTGAGATATGCTCATACAATAGACTATCATAAGTCAATGAAAGTTAGGGAACCTCCGCCATACACATCAATATGGATGAATCTCACAATCATATGATTAAGAGAAGGGAACACATTGCCAAAGACTTCATGCCCATGATTTTATTTATGTTAGATTCAAAAATGACAAAACCAACCAATTAATTTTCTTAATAAAAAATTCATACAGAATATAGGAGTGGCTGCTTTCTGGAGGTGGAAGAGGGAAATTTATTAGGAAGAGGTATCTAAGGCAGGGGTCAGCAAATGTTTTCTATAAAAAGCCAGAAAGTAATATTTTTGGCTTTGTGAGCCATATGGTCTCTGATGCTACTACTCAAATCTGCAGTTGTAAAAAGAAATCAGCATAGACAATATGTAAACAAATGGCCATGGATGCGTTCCAATAAAATTTTATTTACAGAAACAGACAGCAGGCTGGATTTAACCTGTGCTCCTGATCCAGTGTATTAACAATGGATTTATGGTTGTTCAATGATTTTATTAGAGTATATGCACACAGGCACATTTATACATTTATATATATTCACTATTTATGCATGCTGTATTTCATAGTAAATTTTTAAAAAAATAATCTAGATATATGTTTTTTAAAAACTTCCCTAAGAGACCCTAGCCAACCACATATTGACTTCTTAAGCAGACCATCAGGAGTGAAAGATCCCACTGCTAAAAGGTAGAGAAGATGTGAATCATACCCAAACTTCACCCGGTGCCTGGCACATAGTATATATCAGTGTCTGGTATTATTATTATTCTATTATTATTATTATTCCCAGGCATCCTAAATCTTGGTAGCCATTCTCCAATAAAATTCTTCCAGCTTTACACTCTGCTTCACCTCTATAGATGGAACTAGTCTTCCCTCTGTGAAGGGGCTGTCACCAGGTTGTCACTAGCACCTTTAGAATGCCTTTGAATGGTATCTGAAACTGGACTGTTTAGGCTCAGTTCGTCCTTCATCACATAGTAGCTGTGTCACCTTAGACAAATTACTTAAATTCTCTGGTTTTAGTTTCTTCATCTGTAAAATCGGAACCAAAAAGTATTTATCTCAGGATTGTAGTGAGGATTAAATTGCTTAATATGTGTAAAATGCTTAGAACAGTGCTTAGCACATGGTAAACAATTTATACATTTTAGTTTTCATTATCATAAACAACTTGAGATTATTCCATTACACCCAAAATTTTATTATTGTTTCTTGTCATTGTAGAGACTGCCTCCCTTAGAAATAGGGAACTGTATGACACAGTTATCTCTCATCTATTAAATAATTGGATTTTTAAAATACAAACATATACCCTAGCATAACTGATTTGGGTTTTATTTTCATGTGTTTTACTTCTCTCACTGCCCCCTTCATTTCTTATTTTTCTATTATTGTTCACTACAAGTATGATAAAAATTATCCACATCTGTTATTTATCTTTTCATCCTGGGGCAAGGCAAATGTGTATATTTCCCTCAACATAACAGGAACCATATGGAGCCCATGGAATTATATGTATTATCAGTTTACAAATTCAAACTTTTCCAAAGGTTGTCCACAAGCAGCCCAGGGTTCTTGGGTGCAAGAGTTTGCACTGCGATGTTTATACTCTGCAAACATGTTGGTATAAAATGTGCTTGCAGCTGGTGCCTCATCATAGTGATTGAGATTAAAAGTGGTTCCTAGTGGTTCTCAAGCTTTGCTGTACATTAGACTTGCTTCAGGGGTTTAAAAAATCCCTGTTCTCAGGCCACACTTCATACCAATTAAATTCAAATCTGTTGGGTAGAATCAGTGGCATCAGTATTTTTTTCTTTTTAATTTTCAAGGCGATTCATGTGCAAGCAATTTTGAGAAACAGCAAGAGCTTAAAAAAACAAAACAAAAAACTTTGCATTATTTGGTCACTATAGGGAAATGCCAAAAGACCATAACATGCTTTCACTTGGTGCTATTTCTTGCCATCCTGGTTAGGCGACACACAAGTCTGGGTAAAAATTTCATCCTACTCAAATTCCAATTAGTATCCCTGAAGTACTACACCTCACGAATGTCCTTCTCAGAAACAGCAAGCACTGATTTGACTAGGCTCAGAGGATTTAATCTTGCTGTATTCGAAAGAAGAGAGACTGAGAGAAGAAACTCAATCCGTTTGTCCAATTTTCAAGTCAATTGCTATTCACTCAACAAGTTACATCCTGGGCTTAACACAAGCTCTGTGTCTGTTACGCTTAATCACATACAGTTGGCCTTCAAACAGAGATCAGAAGGTGACACACAAGGTACGTTCCAGGCACCAGCTGGCTCCAATTCAGTGTCCTGGAAAGAGCTGTGCTGAACAGTGGGTCACTTTTCAGAGGATGGCCCACTGGACGCCTCTCAGAAGACAATCTGCTTTGATCTCGAAGGGCATGCTCACTCTCATGAAAATCTCTGGGTCCCACAGCTCCCTACAATGGGCTCAGTGTCTATAGAATCCTTTCCCAAGTTTTCTTGTTGCAGAGAAACAATGAGGCATTTGAATTTTCTATGAAGAGATGTGTTGCCATCAAGAATTGGATCCCTCATCATGATTTCTTTAAAATTGAAATAATATTTCAAACATTAACTCTCCTTTGATATATAAAGTTGTCTTGCTGCATAGAACTGACATATGATTGGTTCAGGTGAGAGATTTTAGTGATTACAGATTATCTGTAAAATGAGGGACTATGCTTTGAAATGGTATAATCTCTGAGACTGTTTCTGGTTCTTAGGTTTAAGGTTGTCTGATTCTGAGCATCTAGAGGTAGATTCATGTAGTATAGTTGAAGTCAGACAAAGGTTAAAGTACCAATTTTACTATTTATCTTAGGCAAATTACTTATTCTTTCTGGGCCTCAATTCTTACACTTCTAAAAAGGTGCTTACTGTTGTAGCCTTTCTAGAATCAGGTCTGAACCCCAGCCCCAGAAAACTCAGCTATGTCACTTTGAACAAGTTACTTAACATCCCCATGCTTCATTTCCTTTCCTTATACAATTGCAATGTTTACAGTGAATATTTCATAAGGTGATCATGGGGATTAAGTAAGTTAATGTGTGTTAAACTTGGCACAGGATCTGACAAATAATAAACATTTAAATATAAAAATCATTGCTATCACCATCATCATTAGTGTAAAATGAGATTGCATAAATAAAGTAATTATAGATACTTGAGACATGTACACTCTCATCCTCCTTGTCTTCCCTTATTTCCAGGAATCCTCAATCCCCAAAGTCTTCTCAACACCTGAGACCAAGCCTGTGGGAGCCTCAGTCTGAGCTGAGGAACCAGGGACAAACAGGGAAAAGGAACTCTTTATATCTCTTGTTCCAACTTCTTTCTTATTTCTTCCTATTTTCTGAAACTCTGTATTAGCAAACTAAAGTTAGAGAAAATCTAATCTTTTCCTTTCTTTACCTAAGCCACTCAATGCCTAAGAAAATCTTCCTTAGTTTTCCAAAAAGGTAAATTATAAATTTCCTCTGCAGGGATGAGCAAATGGAAACAAATTACCAAATTTTTAAGTTTAAGTATAGTTGATTTACAATATTATATTAGTTTCAGGTGTACAACATAGTGATTCAATATTTTTAGAAATTATACTCTATTTAAATAAAGCTGTTACAAAATAATGATTATATTTCCCTGTGCTGTACAATATATCCTTGTTGCTTATTTACTCTATACATAGGAGTTTGTGTCTCTTAATTCCATACCCTTATTTTCTCCTTCCCCCCTTCCCTCATCCTACTAGCAACCACTAGTTTGCTCTCTATATCTGTAAGTTTGTTTCTGTTTTGTTACATAAATTCGTTTTATTTTTTAGATTCCACATGTAAGTGAAACATAAAGTATTTATATTTTCCAGTCTGACTTATTTCACTAAGCATAATACCCTCTAGGTCCATCCACATTGTTGCAGATGACAGAAGTTCATTCTTTTTTATGGTCAAGTAATATTCTATTGTGGAAGGAGATCTTCCACATCTTCTTTATCCACCTATCTGTTGATGGGTACTCAGATTGCTTCATATTTTGGCTATTGTAAATAATGCTGCTATGAACACTGGGATGCATGTATCTTTTCGAATTAGTGTTTTCATTTTCTTCATCTATATACCCAGCAGTGGAATTGCTGGGTCATTATGGTAGTTCTCTTTTTAGTTTTTGAGGAACCTCCATACTGTTTTCTATAGTGGCTACACCAATTTACAGTCCCACCACCAATGTACTAGGGTTTCTTTTTCTCCAAATCTTCGCCAACATTTGTTACTTGCAGACTTTTTGATGATAGTCATTTTGAGAGGTGTGAGGTGCTATCTCATTGTGGTTTTGATTTGCACTTCTTTGATGATTAACAATGTTGATCATCTTTTCATGTACCTGTTGGCCATCTGTATATCTTCTTTGGAAAAATGTCTCTTTAGATCTTCCCATATTTAAATTAGGTTCTTTGGGTTTGTTTGTTTTTTTTTATATTGAGGTGTATGAGCAGTTTATATATTTTAAATACTAACACTTTATCAGTCATATTATTTGCAAACATTTTCTCCCATTCAGTAAGTTGTCTTTTTGTCTTGTAGATGTTTTCCTTTGCTGTGCAGAAGTTTTTAAGTTTAATTTAGGTTCCATATTTTTTTTAATTTTTGCTTCTATTTCTTTTGCTTTAGGAGACAGTTCCAAATAAATATTGCTACAATTTATGTCAAAGAGTGTTCTACCTATGTTCTCTTCTAGGGCCAGATTTATTAAATGCACAGAACTTAAAAATGTTATTTAGCAGTTCTAAGGAATCAAAAACAATATCCTCTCAAGAAACAGAATTACTGTGTGTAATATGTCAGGAAATGAGCTTAAGAAAGTCAGAAATTCATATTTTTGATAGGATTTAGGAAATTATTAAATACATAATAGGCAGTTAGAAGAGGGAAAAATGCAACTTGAGTTAAGAAAAGACTGCAGGAAGGTAAAAGAAATATTTATGTAATTTAAAACCCCAAGGATGGCAGTGAGAAGCTGAGAGTATATTACAGCAAGGAGAATCAGTGATCACAAACCCACTTCAAGAAAATCATCTAAAAAAATACATTATCTTTGTTTGTATTTGCATGAAAATAACTTTGAAAAGTTACGTAAAACACGATCAAAGTAATTAAATATTGTGCGTGGTGGTAGCGGCAAAGGGTAGATGGGAGTGGAAAGGGAGAGAAACTTCTGCTTAAGAATCTATAAGAGAAATCTATATGTATTTAACTTTTGAACAAAGTGAATATGTTACATATTCAAAAATATATAAAAACAGTGAAAATTCTATAAACATGTTATTAAGAAATATTAGGGTAATATCAGAAGAAAAGATGAGACTTTAACATGGCTCTGGAGAGAATAAGAACTGGTAGTGTATGGGATACTGTCATATTTTTTTCAAAGCTTGCAACTTTTGACTCATAAAGCTATGTATATGCATTTTATATTAAAAAGAAAATATAAATTAAATCATTCTCCCAGAAATTAGAAGGAAAAGAGAGCTATAGATATTACCAGAAGGAAAAAACAAATCAGAGGGAGAAGAAAGAATCAAAGGTATGATAGAAGAAAAGTGTATTTAACTGAAGAAGTATTTGTATTATTAGAGCAAATGGGCTCACTAAATATAAGGCAAAATAAACAAAAAAGGGACAGGCACCAAGAAAAATCCTAGGGAAATATTCACACTTCAGAGAAGATATTAAGCTGGCAACATTGTCCACAACAATAATAAATTACAGCAGTGCTTTTTCCTTTTCCCATCTTCAGTACCTGCAATATCTTAATGGCCAACATTTAAGGTTTGCTAAGATCTAGGCACTGTGCTTAGGGTTTGCATGTGCCTTTTCACTGAATCTTGAGGACAACACCATGAGATAGGAATCTGAGTATCAGAAATGATAAATAACTTGCCAAAGAATTCAAAACCAATAGCTGAAGTCATACATTCCAATGAGATGGTCAATACTCCTAATCTCTGCATCTATAGGCATTAGAAAATAAGGCAGTAGGTCTCAGCTTCAGTGGCACATTGGAATCTCTTAGATAGCTTTTTAAAATCCTGATGTTGAAGCTTCACTCATAAAGAGTTTAACTTAATTGGTCTCGGCGTAGGGCCTGGTTATTAGATTTTATCTAATAACATTAGAATCTAATCTGAAGCCAGATTTGAGAACTGTTATATCAGAACAAAACTTAGGGAATTTTGAGGATAAAAATGTGTTCAAGCAGACCTAGGAACAGATGAGACAAATGAGACTCTTAAGAGCAAAATTTAAGGGAACATCAAAACAATCAGTAACCAAGAGAAACAATGTTTTAGTGTGAAATAATAAAAGATAAAGAATTATAATCCATGATGCACAAAAGTATCAAAATTTCAAATTGGAGGGATCCAGTGCTGCATTTGTATGACTCACCTTCCTAAACTTGCCCCTGGTAGATCCTGTCTTTATTTAAAATTCTGATATTTTATGAATCATGAATTTTTGTATTAATTTTGAGTTTTTAAAATATTGAGTGGTTTTGTATTGTTTTTTTCTGTCTTACATGAGTAATAGGAAAAAACATATCTACTCCATCTTCCTGGATGTCCTAAAAAAAGTTTTATACCTAACCAAGCAATCATTCATTAAGTGAAAGCAACTGAAAGTCATCCTCAGGAGTAAAAGCCTTCATAAAAAGTTTCATACATATACCTTTCCTTTAAAAATTGCTCAAAGAAATACTGCAATATATTCAAGATGGGGAAGAGCTAGTATTTTCTTCAAATACTAATGAACAGTAAAATCAGAAAATTCACAATTTAGTCTAGATAATTATAGTTAATGTAGATATGAAGCATAATGTAAATGTCAACAATAAGTCTTGAAATAGAAGACAATGTAATGTAAAAGATCAATGATCCTTAACCAAACTCCTAAATAATATCAGTAAAAATTAGGAAGAAGTTTAGGGAGGAAAGAAAAGCATATCAAATGTATTAGCTTCCAAAGAGCTCTTATTTTTTATTATTTTTCTCTTTATACTTTTTTAAGATGAAATTTACACAACATGAAATTATCTGTTTTAAAGCAAACAATTCAGTGATGTTTAGTACATTCAAAATGTTGTGCAGTGACCACTTCTACCTAGTTCCAAAGCATCTTCATCACCTTAAAAGGAAACCTCACTGCCATTAATCATTTGCTCCCATTCCCCTTTATCCAAAGCCCTGAAGCATAAACTGTATCCTCTCTCTATGGAGTTACCTATTCTGGATATTTCACATAAATGGAACAATACCATACCTTTTGTGTCTGGCTTCTTTCACTTAGCATAATGTTTTTAAGGTTTATCCTTGTTGTAGCATGTACCAGGATGTCATTCTTTTTTATGACTGAATAATATTTCATTGCATGTGTATACCACATTTTGTTTATCCATCCATTCATTCATTGATGAATATTTAAGCTGTTTCTACTCTTTGGCTATTGTGAATAGTGCTGCTATGAACATGCATGTATATATATACCCATTTTCAAACTCTTAGAAGAAAACATAGTGGTATATCTTCATGATTTCAGATTTAGCAATGGATTCTAAGATATGGCACCAAAAGCACAAGCAACAAAAGAAAAAATAGATAAATTGGATTTAATGACAATGAAAACTTTTTGTGCTGCAAATGATAACATCAAGTAATTGAAAAGATAATTCACAGAATGGGAGAAAATATTTACAAATCTGGGTACAAGGGACTTGTGTACAAATTGTATAAAGAACTCAACAACAAAATAACAAACAACCCCATTTTTTAAATGGGCAAAGGACTTGAACACACATTTCTCCAAAAATAGATAAACAAAGGGCCAAAAAGCACATGAAAAATGTTCAACTTTTTTTGTCATTAAGGAAATGCAAATCAAAGCCATAATGAAGTACCACTTCACATCCACTATGATGGCCAGAAATTTTTAAAATGGAAATAAGCATTGTCAAGTTGTGGAGAAACTGAAAACTTCATACATTGTGAGTAGAAATGTAAAATGATTCAACTACTGTGGAAAAATTTGGTGGCTCCTCAAAAAGTTAAACATAAAATTACCATATGTTTCAGCAATTCCACTCTTCAGTATATACCCCTCAAAAATTGAGAACAAATGTTCTTCACAGATTTAAACATGAAAATATTATAGTATATTTTTAGGTAAAAGTTAATTGTTAATAGAATAAATACATGGGGTTAAGAAAAGGAAATTTAACAAAACACATAAAACAGAAAACAAGAACAAAAAGATTGATGTAACACAAAAGATATTTCTTAGGAAAATAAATGTAAATGGCTTAAATACTCCCATAAAAAAAGAACAAACAAAAACATTATTGGAGTAGCTCAACTTTTGAAGTCTGTTTGTTTGTTTTTATAAAAGATGCACCTAAAACAAAATGATTTATAAATTAACATTTATAAATGAAGAAATGGACCAAAATGTTTTAGACAGAGATATTTTGTTTTTGTTCTCTTAAGCTACCAAATTGCCTACAGAAGTGGAATACCAGGGAACCATCAGCTAATGAGTGAGTTAATGAGTTGTCAATTTGGGGAAACTTTAAAATTACAGGAAGAATTAAAAATAGCCTCTCAATTCTATGTCTACTGGATGCCCCAAAACCTGGGCCAACTAAAAACACTTCTGATAATTCCTTCATAGAAATTTATGAGCACCATCCAAGTCAGGGTTTATGCAAATAAAACAGAATCAGATATGACTAAAAGAATTTCATGGTCTTGGATATTTGGTTAAGAAAACTTCCTTACAAGTGTTGGCAAAAGGATCTGAATTCTTTGGCCTCAAAGTCTCATTCATTCACTCAACCAAGGAATGCCATCTTTATGCAGGTCACAATACTAAATTCTGGGAATTCAGCAGTGAACATACATACCTTGAATTCAGACAAAGTCTAGTCTTCACAGAGCTTATATTCTAGTCAAAATAAACATGAAATAAACAAGAAAAGCAAAGAATAAATAAAATAATTTCAGATAACAGTAAGTGCTACTAAGAAAATAATGGGTTGGAAATGCCTGGGTGAGAGTCACTTAACTCTGGTGGTGATGAAAGTCGTCACTGAAGAGACAATATTTACATGGAAATGTTGAAAATGCAAGAAAAGTGCAAGAAAATGTTGATAATACAAGAAAGGGCAGCCATGGTGAGATCTCAGAAAGATCATCCAGGTCAGCCCTGGGACTGGAAGAGCTTGCTAAAAAGTAGAGGGACAGCTACTGAACTCTGTCAGTCGGCCTCTCTGACCAACAAAAATCCATATGATTCTTGCTTCCAAGACAAAGAACAAACTCACCTACACTTCAATGGAAATATCCAAATGCCCCATCCATTCATTGCATGCAGCTTAACATCCGTGATCTCTAGGTGCTGTGCAATTCTTTTTTTTTTCACAGAAAAGTCAGAATTAAATTTTATTTCACGTTGATAGAAACCGTGAAAAAGATTTACATTTCCCACGTTACAGCACAACATTTCAGTGGAATATTTCTTGCCATAAATTAGATTTTTCTGATTTGTGTAAATGAAACAGCAGTTGATGTGCAATTCTTTCAGTCAGATCCAGTCTTTGTTCCCTAGTTCATAAACTAAATAGCAAAGAATTTGCTCCCCCACTCATCACACTCACATGAAATGCAGTGGTGGGACAGAGATAGGATAACCACAATACAAACTCAGAAAAGAAAAAGCATGGGAAAAATGCAGCTGTCACTGGTCCATAGCAATGATGGTCTTCTGGGCAGGCACTAGAAAGGCAGATCCCCTGTCCTCATAGTGATTTTGTAATTTTTATTTTTATTTTATTTATTGAAGTATAATTTATTTACAATGTTGTGTTAGTTTCTGGTGTACAGCAAGGTGATTGAGCCATTCTTTCTTCAGATTCTTTTCCATGATAAGTTATTACAAGGTATTGAATATAGTTCCCTCTGCTATACAGTAGGTCCTTGTTAGTTATCTATTTTACATATAGTAGTGTGTATCTGTTAATCCAAAACTCCTAATTTGTTCCTCCCCCACTTTCCCTTTTGGTAACCATAAGTTTGTTTTCTGTCTGTGAGTCTATTTCTGCTTTGTAAAAAAGTTCATTTGTTTCATTTTTTCACATTCCACATATAAGTGATATCTCTCTCTGTCTGACTTCACTTAATATGATAATCTCTAGGTCCATTCATATTGCTGCAAATGGCATTATTTAATTCTTTTTTATGGCTAAGTAGTATTCCAGTGTGTGTGTGTGTGTGTGTGTGTGTGTGTGTGTCACATCTTCTTATCCATTCATCTGTTGATGGGCAGTTAGGTTGCTTCCATGTCTTGGCTATTGTAAATAGTGCTGCTATGAACATTGGGGTGTATGTATCTTTTCAAATTAGAGTTTTCATTTTCTTCTGGATATATGCCCAGGAATGGGATTCTGGCTAATAAACTCTATTTTTAGTTTTTTAAAGGGCCTCCATATGGTTCTTCATAGTAGCTGCACAAATTTACATTCCTACCAACATTCCTACCTTTTCTCCACACCCTCTCCAGCATTTATCATTTGTAGGTTTTTTGATGATGGCCATGGTGTGAGGTAATACTTCATTGTAGTTTTGATTTGCATTTCTCTAATAATTAGCAATGTTAGCATTTTTTCATGTGCCTGTTGTTCATCTGGTTGTCTTCTTTGGAGAAATGTCTATTTAGGTCTTCTGCCCATTTTTTGATTGGGTTACTTATTTCCTTTTTGTTTTTTGATATTGAGCTGTATGAGCCGTTTGTGTATTTTGGGAATTTAGCACTTGTTGCTTGCATTGTTTACAAATATTGTCTCCCATTCTCTGGGTTGTCTTTTCATTTTGTTCATGGTTTCCTTTGTTGTGCAAAAGCTTATAAGTTTGATTAGGTCTTATATGTTTATTTTTGCTTCTATTTCTTTTGCCTTAGGAGATTGACCTAAGAAAACATCGCTATGATTTATGTCAGAGAATGTTTTGCCTATGTTCTCTTCTAGGAGTTTTATGGTGTCATTTAAGTCTTTAAGCCATTTTGAATTTGTTTTTGTGTACAGTGTGAGGGTGTGTTCTACCTTCACTGATTTATATGCAGCTGTCCTGCTTTCCCAACACCACTTGCTGAAGAGACTGACTTTTCTCCATGGTATATCCTTGCCTCCTTTGTTGAAGATTAATGGACCATAGGTGTGTGGGTTTATTTCTGACCTCTCTATTCTGTTCCAGTGATCCATATGTCTGTTTTTGTGCTAATACCACACTGTTTTGATTACTGTAGCTTTGTAGTATTATCTGAAGTCTGGGAGGGTAATGCTTCCAGCTTTGTTCTTTTTCCTCAGGATTGCTTTGGCAACTCTGGGTCATCTGTGCTTCCATATAAATTTTAGGATGATTTATTCTAGTTCTGTGAAAAATGTCATGGGTAATTTGATAGGGATTTCATTAAATCTGTAGACTGCCATTTTTAACAATATTAATTCTTCCAATCCAAGAGCATGAGATATCCTTCCATTTCTTTAATCATCTTCAATTTCCTTTATCAATGTTTTATAGTTCTCAGCTGATAGTAATTTGACAGTAATTCTACCCTCTGATAGGAACTTCCCTGTCAGTTTCACTCCATGACTCCTAGAGAAGTTCTTCCCGGTTATTTCCCTTCCATGGATACATCTGAATTATAGAAAGTTCTGAGTATACTCTCCTTGAGAAACATACATTTACAATTTCTTCCTACAAGTATAAGTTTAAGGGTACAAAGATTGTTTTATGGCTTAAACAGGACTCATGGTTTCTTTGGCCATACACTTTCCTCAAACATTTAGAAAGCTTCTAATCTATCTGCTTCCATACAAAGTTTTTTCATGGACATTATTCTCCAGTTGCTTTATCTCTATGCTTCTTCTCCCCCATACTTCCTTTCTCAATTTACTTTAAGGCCTTCTGAAACATGACTTAGCTTAGATGGGCAGTAACATGCTTATAGCTGAGCATTCTTACTGAGCCTCTGTCACATGAAGGCATTTTAGCCTTACTTATTTCCTACTCTTGGGTCCAGAAGCAAGTGTCTTCTCCAACCTTGCAAAGCCTTTAACTGATAATTGGAAATCAGCCAATTCTTTACTCAGCTCATCTCTTCTTGTAATCTCTTTATATAAACAGCAAATGTAACAGCAAGTAACATACCATCACATTCTAACTTCATTTTCAACAGACTCAGTAGACCTGTGGTCTGCCTTATAAGTTTTTGCAGGCAGCAATTTTACTAATTTTTAATGTTCTGTTACTGCATAACCTGGGTGTCTATCTTTCCACCCTGTTTTATTTATATATCTCCTCCATCTAACTTTTTGACCAAGTCAATATCATCTATATTAAGTTCATATCATAGCAACATCTTCTTTCAAGGTATCAGTTTCTATATTAGTTATGACAGGATAAGTTGTGATAAAAAGAAGCAGTCTATTAACCCAGATGAAAGAGGATGGTGGCTTAGACTAGAATTAGCAGTGGACGTGATAGGACACGGTCAAATTCCAGATAAAATTTAGAGGCAGAATCACCAGGACAGGCTGATGCATTGCATATGGAGGCACTGGAAAAATAGATACATAACTTCCCAGGTTTTTGGTCTGCATAACTAGGTAAATGGTAGTCCCATTTTCTGAAATGGAAACATCTGACTAAGATATGAAAAATAAGAAGGATTGAAACAAACAAACCCTTATGGGAAGAATATAGAGAAAAAAAAAAGACAAGTGTAGAGACCTCAAGAATGAAAAGAGCTTGGCTTATTTGTGGAACAGAAAGATCATTGTGGCTAGGTTGAGAATATTCTTTTTCTTGCCACTGAAAAAAGATCATTTTAATTTGCCATTATTAAAACTATAAGACAATTAATATACTTGTATGATAAAAACAGCATGAGAGATTATCAGTTTTAAAACTTGCTGAAATTGTTTTATAATATAAAAATATTTATCTATGAGATAGATTATATCAAATTATTTTCTGAGGAGTTAGTTTTATATCATTTGGGGTACATTTTATCATATCCTCAGATAAGGCAGGTGTATTAACCACTGTACGTGCATTTAAAAAGGATGAAAAGTATTAACTTCAAGTCCTCATTTACTAGAAACAGAACTTAACTACATAATTAAATTCTTCAAGTAATTAAAAATTGATAATGTTAAAATTTGGTATTTGATTCCAAAAGTCAACAAAATCTTAACTTAGTTTACCTATTGTATTTCACAGTGTTGGCCAGAATTTAGCTGTGTTGAAATACTTAATTGTTGAAATTGTATGGAAAAACCCTACAGAACAAGTGGAATGCTGAAAATTATACCACTGGGCCTGAAGCCATAGAACAAGGTAGGGACTTATAGGAGTGGCTTTAGCAGGAAGGTCTTATGAACCAAATTTGGATGTTGGGAGCTTTAGTTAGCATGAGTTACCGGCACCAAATCTTTGTGTCACATCTGCTGTGTTAGTGTAGACACTGCCTAAGTAGGTTGCTATGATATTGAATTATTTTTGGCATGAAGACCACTTTCGTATGCTAAATAAATATGTTCGTACATCTCCCCTTCTCTTTGAATGTAATGTTTCTGTGGTCTAATGGAGACAATTACAGCAATTTGTATTCATAGAAAACATTTTATTCATGAGATTTCAAGTACTTGAGCAGAACAAACAACTATAATAATTTTCCCAGGTCCCTGAAGTCCCAATTGCATTGGAGCTTGCAATTTTCCAGGGGCGCTGGGCCAATTCAGATAACATTCTGCCTCCATCCTTTTTCATTTTCTCTCATATTAGAAAATATGCTAAAGAACCATGCACCACGCATTTTCTTCTGAGAAGTCTTTTTCCACAAAGGAAGTGTCCACAGAGGTTCATGTCCTGTTTGAAGCCTTTTCTGATCTTTCCTTCCTCCCCCACCCGCACACGACCTAGCACACTGACAAGCAGAACTAACTACTTCCTTCATTTCAACCTCCATTTTACCCTGTTCAGACCTCTACCTTGGCATAGTGAAGTCTATGAGCTTTGTGCTTAGGAAGTCCTGGATGTGAATTCTAGCTCCCCCACTAACTAGTTGTATGCATTTGGGTCTCAGTGTGCTCCTCTCTAAAATGGACACAACAACCAGAATGATCAGAAAGAACTGTATTGAAGATCATGAGAAACAGTGCAAGATAAAGAACTCAAGACAAGCCTGGTGCACGGGAAGTGCTCACTCACTGGTAGCCATGCATAGCGGTGATCCCAGTAGTTGTCCTGGTTTCATCATCATTGTATCACTACTATTTTGGTCATTTCAATAGATTTTTTTCATACACTTGTTCACATGTCTTTCTCTACTAGATTGTCTCTAAGGCCCATAATGACAGGCACCTGACCTATTTGGCCTTGTTTTCCCAACGCCAAGCACAGGACCTTCATAAATATTGATTGAATCTGTGAATGAACTACTTTTGCCCCAGTTATTATTTTCAGTCTTTTCTTTTTTAACTTTCTAGACAACTTATAATCCTCAAACCATCAACAAATGGCAGTTTAGACTCAGTTCCAACCAGCTTTTCCTAGCAAGCTATTTATCCAATCAGTCAAGGACATTGACAGATTTGAAATTCCACTCATGCCAAAAAGATAAGTCAAAAGAGCTCACGGCCAAGTGAGGAGAAAGGAAGAGCTCGCAAGAAGAGTTCTACTATGGCTAAGTAAGATCACCAAATCCTTAGTAATGAGAACTGTTTAATACTGTTTCTTATATGAGTTGCAACATCTTCACAATCAATTAATTTTTAAATTTTATTTGTGCCTATTGATAAAGTCTCATGGAATCTCAATGTGATGGGATTTGAAGGCCCCAAGTAGGTTTGATGGAATGTATGAATTTCTCTGTAACAACATCAACACATGCTTAAAGGAAACTTCCATTTGATGAGGACTCCACTGCTCCCCTAGAGAGCAGTGTATATTAACAACTATAACAAATGTAAGCTGTATGATTGCCAGGTGTTTACTAAATGACAGGCACTTTCTAGATGTTTACATATGTTGTTCATAATCCTCAGAGAAGTTCTGAGAAGCAGACATCAGAGAATCAGTAACACTTTTAGTTGCAGGTAAGAAAATCTTTGTCTTAAATAGCTTAAACATTAATTATCTCATATGACAACAAATATGAAGATGGACAGCCAAGGACTCATTCAGCAACTCCACAATGTTACCAAGGGCCCTTCAAGCTCATTCCTCCCACCATCTTTAGCACATTTGTTTCATCCTTGTGACTGACACTTCATGAATTCAAGATGGCTGCCAGTTCTCAAGGTGTCACGTCCACCAAGCAGCCCAAGTGAGAAACAAGAGACAAATGCCTCTTTCCTCTTGAGGCCTTAACTTAAGAATTCCCTTTCCACTTCTTTGGGCAGAAGTGTAGATTATTTATGCTCATCCTAGAAGCACTCACTGGTGAAGGAGTATGGGATTTTTATTGCTGTCTTCAGTCAGAATTTGTCCACTGGGCCTGGATCTTCCCTGAGTTTGAGAGATCTCTGCCAGTTATCTGAATCCCGAATCTAGGTCCTGTTTATACTGATCCCAAGTGGAATAGAAGATTTCAGTCTTCAACACCGCCATCAAATTAAGAATATTTGAGGCTTGCAAAAAAAGAGGGAAGATCCTTAGTGATCCTGAAAAAGCATTCCTGAAAAAGCAAATATAGAGAAGAGAGAAGAGAAAAAGTATTTTTTTGATACCTACTATAAGCCAGGAACTGTGTTATTTATTTTATCTCAATAAGATTCAGAGCAATTGGTTTTTCAGAGAAGGGCCCAGAGAGGTTAGGTAATTAGCCCAAGATCACACAGTATTTCAGTGTGGTACAGTAATTTGAAAACAAGTATTCTAATTCCATAGCCCATGACCTTTGCATGTTACTGCCCTGTCCTTTTATATAAACACACACAATGAGACGTCTGGAATAAAAATGTGCACCAGGAGCTGGAAAGTCTGAAATAAAGCAAAGGTTTGCTGGGGGAATGGAGATAGAGAGTAGGTGGGTTGCCCAAGAAGCCCTTCATTCCTCTAATTGCCTGGTCTTATGTTTTCATATTGAATTGATTGTCTTGCTGCCCATTTATTGGTCCCTCAGACTCAGCTCTGCTTCTGACAATTTCCCATAAACTGTCAGGATCCAAATTCTTACTTATTTAAAAGGAGCCTACATTTATAGCCATGTGAACAACTTGGTCGCTGTGGGATGTGTGGGAACTGGTAGAATAACTCAGATAACTTGCATTATATGGCAACCCTCATCTTCTCACCTGAAAGTCTCCCTCTGAGATATCATCTGGGTTTGAAAGTGGAAATTAATTTTGAGCTGTGGCATATTAAAAATGACCTCTGCAAAGTTCTTACTGCCATATGCAATTCTCTGTGTGGGAATTCTCTGTTACTAGGGCTAATATAAGTGATAAAAAGTTCTGAAGAGCAAGCATCAAAGTATCTTTTGAGAAGTTTCTATGGGGAGTAAGAATGAGGAGAGATCTTGCACTTATCAAGGCTGTGCAGGTAAGTAAAGCTTCAGAGGCAGGCAGATTTGGTTTGGTTTGCCAGCTTTGCCATTTACTGGCTTAAGATTATCAACCTATTTAATTTCTCTGACTTCCTTATTTGTCTAAACAAGACTGACAAAATTGACCTCGCAAGTGTTTGTGACCATAAAGTGAGGCAAAACTAAGCACACTGCCTGGTACACAGCCGGTGCACACTCTTGTCATCTCCTCAGGTTCCCTTCTGAATTGGCAGGTTTCTGCATACTAGGACCAGGACTAAAATGCCAACCAGCTCCAAGGCTGGGAGTTAGATGAAGAAAAGTTAGTAAAACCAAAGCCCCCTTTAGCATTTGGTAGCCATCAAGTAGGAGCCCCTGATGTCATAGGTGAGAGCCTGACATTTTGGCTAAGGGAAGCCAGTTGCCCAGAAGTGGAAAAATTGTCTGGCAATTAGGAAAATTTATAGATATTTCTCAAAACTCCTTGGGTCCTGGGTTGGGGAAAGGGTAGTGGTATGTGTTTTATCAAAAGCTCAAATAAATCCAGGTCCCATCAGAATCACTGTTCAGAGATGTAAGAAGACAGGGAGACAACAAAAAGGCAACGAGAAGACAACGAAAAGTAGTATTTCGCAAGGTTTTATCAGTTGGGATGGCGGGCAGGCACGCACTCTATTTCTTTGTCTGCTCAGGCGAGCCTCTGGGGCTAGAGGGAGATTCATCCTCCCCTCACTTGTTTTTATCCACAGCCTCCAAAGGAAAGATTTGCAAGATCTTGTTTTTTCACAAACTTGGATACCGTCTCACTCGGTAATCCAGAAAGCAGATGTTTTTAACTCAACCTTGGAAATGAGAAGTGAATGCCATTTCTTTCTTTCTTTCTTTCTTTTTCTTTCTTTCTTTCTTTCTTTCTTTCTTTCTTTCTTTCTTTCTTTCTTTCTTTCTTTCTTTCTTTCTTTCTTTCTTTCTTTCTCTTTCTTTCTTTCTTTCTCTTTCTTTCCTTCTTTCCTTCCTTCTTTCTTTCTTTTTTCTTTCTTTTTCTTTCATTCTTTTTTCTTTCCTTTTTTCCCTTTCCTTTCCTTTCTTTCTTTTCTTATCTTTTTCCTTCCTTCCTTCCTTCCTTCTTTCTTCATACAGAAAGTTTTGCACAATTTAAATATATTCTACCCAAGGAATATTTCAATTCAGGGTTTCACTTTGGCTTTATTTTTCCTTCTTTGCATAGATTTCCAATTTAATAGGGATACTGTAATGCTTTGGCACAAATAGCAAAAAAAAAAAAAAAAAAAAAAGTTCTTTTCCCGTACCAAATTATTTGCCCTCTTTGTCTTGACGGTGTCACCTGAACCCCCTGGGAAGGGTTGGATTTCTGCACATCCATCACGCCCACCGAGGCCATGTCAAAGCCCTGCCTAGCTTCTCCCTTGTGCGTCTATGGCTGATTATTCACTACACTGTAGGCTGAAGACCAGAGCCTGAGATGGAAAAGGTGCATTCCTACCCAGCCGCTCAGGACACTGACCCTTTTGTGAGCCAACTCTACTCTCTTTTTCCCATAACTATGACCTTCCATCACTGTTCAGAGCCATTTCAAGTGTGAGCTTGTAAAGTATCACTTTTCCAGAAATTTTGTCCCATAACTATCGGCTTTCAGATACGAGGAAAAAGATATGTGTGTAATAAAGCCAAACATAACAACGCATCAGGATTCCTAAGTGCGTTTTGCAATAGCAGGTTGTGTTGCATGTCAGAGCTGACACGTTGTTAATCTAATAAAAGTGCACAGGAATTTCTCTAAACCTTGGCCATGCACACATGAAAATGCTATCGGACCATTTGACATTTTGTTTGAGCTCATCGTCTACCATCTTGAAAGTGCTCCAGCTTTCCTTTTGAAAATTCTTTCCTTATATGTTGAAGTCAGATTTCTATAAATTCTGTTTTTATATAAATTTATTTATTTATTTGTTTTTGGCTGCATTGGGTCTTTGTTGCTGTGCAAGCTTTCTCTCGTTGTGGTGAGTGGGGGCTACTCTCCATTGCAGTGCACGGGCTTCTCATTGCGGTGGCTTCTCTTGTTGCAGAGCCCTGGCTCTAGGCGTGTGGGCTTCAGTAGTTGTGGCATGTGGGCTCAGTAGTTGTGGCTCTCAGGCTCTAGAGCACAGGCTCAGTAGTTGTGGCTTACGGATTTAGTTGCTCTGCGGCATGTGGTATCTTCCCGGAACCAGAGCTTGAACCCGTGTCCCCTGCATTGGCAGGTGGATTCTTAACCACTACACCACCAGGGAAGTCCCAGTTTTCTATAAATTCTTAAAGGAGCAAAGGTTTAGCTGACCAGAATCAGAATCATAAGTAGGCCTGGAAATTCCCTATCACTGCTTAAGCTAAGAATTTGGAAGGAATGGAGGAATGAACCAAACTATTTCATGTTTGAGATTTTTTTTTTTTCCTGAAATCAATGAAGGCATTCTTTGCTATCATACATGATAAAAGCATTGAAACTGGCTAGATTTCCTTTAGTACCTTTCCCTAATTAAGCCAGTTCTGAAATGTGTATTGTGCACAAGCAGAGTAGCAGGGATTGCACACTGGTGCCCTCAGGGCCACATCATAGGGTAGTACAGAGAGGGTGTGAGACAGTGGAGCTGAGGGAATGCTGCCTGCAACGTGAGCGTGCTCTGTCTAAAGGGCAGCCACGACTCCACTCCCATGAGAATGAAGTGTGGCAACATTTTCTGATTTTTTTTTTCCAAGAAAAGTCAGAAATCCTGATGCTTAGGTGGAATCTTTAAATGTTGGTAACTAATTCAGATTTTTAAAAAATCTTTTAAAACAGTCTTTTAAAAAGACTGTTTCTCTTGTAAAATTCTCTTTACAAGAGAAACAGTCTGACTGCTGAGATCGGCCTATATGATATCAATTTTTAACCTCCACAACAGATTAGGACTTGGGCCTTTGTCCCATAGAGCCCCACAGTCTGGGGCTCCCTGGGTGGGGAGTCACAGTGACCTCTTCCCCATGACATCCTGGAGAGTCTGTCACTCATCCTTCTGCATGGTGCATGATCTAACCAGAAGGCTGCTTACCCACAATGCATCCTACAGGCCTCCCACCACGGTCAACACTCATTGGGAGTTGACTAATTATACAGTTATTCATTTTCTATGGGTTTGTAGCAAATTACCACAAATTTAGTGGCTTGAGACAACATAAATTTGTTACCTCACAGTTCTATAGGTTAGAAGTCTGATGAGTTTCTCACTGGGCTAAAATCAAGACAGGGCTGTATTCCTTTCTGGAGACTCTTGAGGAGAATGTGTTTCCCTCTTTTTTTCAGCTGTATGAGGCTGCCCTCTTCCATTGACTTATGGCCCCTTCATTCATCTTCAAAGCCAGCAATGGCAGGTGGAGTCCTCAGGTCACATCACTCTGACCTTGCTTCCATATCACATCTTCTCTGACTCTAGCTCTCTGCCTCCCCTTCCTTTTTTGAGGATCATTCTGATTACATTGGGCTAATCTCAACAATCTCCCTATTTTAAGGTTCTCTGATTGGCAACTTTAATGCCCCTTTGCCATGTAACCTAACATACTCACGGATTCCAGAGATTAGGACTTGGACGTCTCTGGGGGTCATGATTCCGCCAACCACACAGAGGAAGATCTGTTGAGATTCACATGGAAGAAACTGAAGCCACAGGGTTTTACCCTTAAGGAAATCACTTTCCATTGACTCTCTGGGAACCCGTATGATTGACAGCAAATCCCTGCAAACTTATGATATGGTTGCTTAGCTAATTTGAGAGCTTTCCGGGCTTTTGCTTCTCATCATCATTCCTTCTCTTGTTGAACTGGGGAACCATGGGCTGCCACCAGTGTACCCAAACGAGAGTGCAAACAGACATGAATGGGTCAAAGAGACTACCAAAGGATGAATATGGGTGGAACCAAATGTTCTCAATGTCTGCTTTAAATGTTTGTTTTTCCAGAATGTGTACAATGGCTTTACTCACCTTTCACAATTCCTGTATCTCACAGGGCATGTCAGCATGACATTCATTCAGTCATTTTTGCATTTGAATCACAGGAAGTTTTCTTGAACTGATTTCTCTTCCTTAATCTTTTGAGGCTCACCATTTAACCACTTGCTTTGCTCCTTTGCATGAAAAAAGACAAAAAGGTTCAGGTAGCAAATGCCATTTTCTGTCTATCCACTTAAAATCCTAAAACCAAGGACTTAGTTTTATTTTTGTTTGTCTTTTTTTTTTTTAAAATAATTTACTAAACTTTATTGAAAGGCTTCATTATGTGTAACATTGTTAGGTCCCGGATGGGGAGACTAAGAGAATATTCGAAACCGAATAACATACCCCTCATCCTCATTCCCTTATCAAATGTACAAATGAGTAATAGAGGTAACAGAGGAAGGAGGACTGACTGCTGGACAACAGAGAATGCTCCAGGGGGCTGCAAACGGGACATGAACTTCAAAGTGCCAAATGGAACATTGCTCTTATTATCTGGTTTTCTGCCATTCCAGTACTGTGATGAAAAGGAGAGAATATTCCAAGTTGGGTGGCAAGTTGAATGCAGGATGAGAGGTCAGAGTCAGCGCTGTGGGTGAGGACAAGAGGGTAATCAAGGATGGGGCTCCCTTAGATTTCATCTCATTTTGCACATTTGTTGGCCAATGCCTTACTCAAAACTTTTATCATGGTCCTAAACATATGCCAACTTGTGAAATTCAAGAGACAAACATATCCTCTCAAAATAAAATCATAAAATTATTAATGTTGGTTATCACTTTTGCAAATAGAATATTGTATCATAATTATTTGAAAAGAAGCCTGTCTTCCCCTCTAGGAGAAACTTTGAGGAAGAAATGGATTCTGATTTACCTTGTATTTCCAAACTTGAGTCATACTTAGCACCTTGTAGGTGTTTAATATGGACATGATTTGAATTCTACTCTGTACCCCATCACTTAACATCACAAAAACACAGTGCTAGGCAAGATTTTGGCTCCCTGACCTCCACTCTCTTGTGTTCTGCCTGTGGTTATGTTATGCAATTAAAGTTGATAATCAGCTGACTTTAATATAAGGGAGAGTATCCTGGATTTCCCAGGAAAGCCCAATGTAATCACATGGGCTGCTAAGGGCAGAGGGGAAGGCAGAAAGATGACGCAGAAGAATCAGAGAAAGAAGAGATGGGCCACATGAGAAGATTTATACCATTTCTTGTTCTGAGGTTTAGAGACCATGTGTAAGGAATGGAGAGAAGACTTTAGGAACTAAAGGTAGCCTCAACCAACAGTCGGGAAGGAAATGGGGACTTCAGTCCTACAACCACATGGTACTGAATTTTGTCAATGACCTAAATGAGCTTGAAAGTGGATTCTCCTCCAAAGCCTCCAGAAGGAATGTAGCCCGGCCAATGCCTTGATTTTAGTCCAGTGAGACCAGTGTCAGACTTCTGACCGACAGAACTAGAAGTTAATACATTTGTATTATTTTAAACCACTAAGTTTATGGTAATTTGTTATGGCCACAATAAATAACTAATGCAAACACCAATTGTAGCTTCCTCAAAATCCTTTCATAACCATAACATACTTGGTCTTTCCAAAGAGAAGTGCTCCCTCCCTCAACTTAGCCAAGAGCAGCTATTACCCAATCCCTTCATCCTGTACTCCTAGAGTAAGAGGACACTCATAATAATGTTAGCCCTGTCTCTTTGTCAGCATCTTACTGAAGCAGTTAATTGTATATTGCTTGAAAGTAGGGAACAGGTATTAGTCATCTTTATCTCTTGCTGTATAAGGCTTAAGAGAAGTCATTTATTTCTACCAAAGAGATATTCAAAACCCATCTGAGGGAGAGGTTTAAGTAGTCCTGATCAGAGGAGATGCTTTTTCAGACTGGATCTACAGTGGGAAATCTGACAGTTGGGCAGGAGTGCTGAGCTCCAATCTACCAAACCCAAAGGAGAACCAAGTCAGACAGAGCAACTACTGTAGGAACCCAGATATCTGGATCCAGGGATTGAAGGCAAGAGCAAGTATGTTGGGAACAATGGAGAAGGACCTGGGGGATTGCCTAAAATGTCTGCTGGGTGGGAGATTCACCTATTGGGCCCACTGGGATGTGATTGACCTGACTTAAAATGTCCAGGGCAGTGTGGGTGATGTGTGTTCAGAGAATGCCATTTCCCTAGCTGGCAAGTGACATCCATCTCCCTATCACTGGACCACTATCGAGATACAGCTTCCAGCCAATGTATTATCTCTGGTATTCTAGAGATTAACTCCACCTACAAAGAATTCTAGAGTCAAATTTACAGTGGGCCTTGCATTACCTCACTTGGTTCCATAATCAAAGTCTAAACCTTCAAAAATAATGTGTCCCATTCCTTCCAATCTCGCCTCTCCATGCCCACCCTCACCACACACAAGCATTTGGCTTTAACTTGGAAAGTTCTGTTGAAGAGCCCACCTTCCTTTGAGATATCAGCTAACCCCAAGATCCCTTTTGGTTCTGTCTCACAAATGCAGATTATCCCCAAATCACACTTTTCAGCTCACCAATCCCAAGTGGTAGCCTCTCCAGCCAACTTACCCCATGGAAACATATTTTAAACTCTTTTAGCAGAGAGAAATATTTGGGTCTTTGCCTGTTTTGCAAAGGCTGAGAATCAAATTACACACTCAGAACTTCTGTTTTTTTAATATTATATGTCTGTATTATTTAAACATACATGGAAAGTAGCATTTTTTCCCTAACAAACTAAAGCTTGCTGGCGCCAGCATTGCATTGGTGACTGTGACCATTGTGTGGGTCGTGTCACCAAGATGCAGTCAGAGGTCTCAGTGAAATAGTCTGAATGCACAGGATGGAGCCAAATTGGGACATGGAATGTGGGCCTTCCTTTTGCTTTTCTGGAAAGGGATAATTACTGAACCCCCAAAGACTTTCCATTAATTACTCAAATGTCACATCCTCTGTCTCACAGTAGGCCATGGTAGTCCCTCAGATACTGATTTGTTATTCTCCTTATATTGGTGGAGATTCTTTTTAATTAAAGGATTTTTCCATTCTCTAATCTTTTTTTAATTTTATAAAACTTTCTTAGCCCATGTATCTAAGCCATGTAAGCACATGTGTTTTGTGATGTGCCATGTTTCAAAAGGAAAAGAACAAGATCCTTTGAACATATTTTCCTAGCATCTCAACTGATTAACAATCTATTTTATCTTCCATGTCTGTGAATAGTTTGCAAATGATGTGGCCCAAGTCTTTTACCCCTAAATTTCTCATAGTGTCATTAGTGTAGACTTCACTTGGGATTTGGTGAACATTTGAGCAGCAGCTGCACTGGTTAATAGTTCCACAGTCCAGGGAGAAAAAGTTAGCTGAATAAATTAATAACGTAAAAAAATCTTTCAGAGGCTTTTTAAAAATAAGGATTAATTTAGGCTGATTTTTTTTAAAATTATTAATTTATTTATTTTTGGCTGCATTGGGTCTTTGTTGCAGTGCGTGGGCTTCTCATTGTGGTGGCTTCTCCTGCTGCGGAGCACGGGCTTCAGGCGCACAGGCCTCAGTAGTTGCGGCACGCGGGCCTAGCATGCCGTGGCATGTGGGATCCTCCCGGACCAGGGCTCGAACCCATGTCCCCCACATTGGCAGGTGGACTCCCAACCATTGCACCACCAGGGAAGTCCTCAGAGGCTTTTTAAGACCAGTTAAGAAAACAAGCTATTCACAACCATTTTAGATGAATTAACATTCTAAATTCTAATAACACATTTATTAATTTGTTTTACTAAGCAAGTCATTTCAATTTTCCCTGCTAGGAAGCCCCTTATTAATATAGTTTAAGTTATTATGTTTACCTGAGGTAAGTAAAATTATATATCTTAAATATTTCACCTCACTTGATGATGCTTGACTCCACCTTTTGTCTCTTTTGAGGTATAATTGGCATATAACATTATATTAGTTTCAGGTATACAACATAATGATTCAGTATTTGTGTAAACTGACATGATCACCACTAGATAAGTCTAGTTACCATCTGTCATCATACAAAGTTACAATTTTGTGTGCATGTGAATAAAGAAAACTTTTAAGATGTAATCTTTTAGTTACTTTCAGATATGCACTACAATATTATTGTAATGTATACCATGCTGTACATTATGTCCCCGTGACTTATGTATTTTATAATTAGAAGTTTATACCTCTTTACCTCCTTTACTCATTTTGCTCCCCACCCCCAACACCATTCTAACAGGTATGAGGTGTTGTCTTATTGTGGTTTTGATTTGCATTTCCCTGGTGATTAGTGATGCTGAGCATTTTTTCATGTACCTATTGACCATCTGTATGTCATCTTTGAAGAAATGTCTATTCAGATCCTCTGCCCATTTTTTAATCAAATTGTTTTGTTTTGTTTTCACTTTGAATTTTATGAGTTCTTTATACTTTTTGGATAACCCATTATCAGATATATGATTTGCAAATATTTTCTCCCATTCAGTAATTTGTATTTTCATTTTGTTAATAGTTTCCTTTGCCGTGCAGAAGCTTTTTAGTTTGATGTAGTCCCACTTAATTCTTTTTGTTTTCATAGCCTTTGCTTTTGGAGTCAGATCCGAGAAGTCTTTGCCAAGACCGATGTCAAGGAGCTTACTGCCAATATTTTCTTCCAGGAGTTTCATGGTTTCGGGTCTTATATTTAAGTCTTTAATCCATTTTGAATTAATTTTGCATATAATATAGGATAGTAGTCTAGTTTCATTCTTTTGTTTTTTCTGTCACCAGTTTGCAAAACATCATTTATTGAAGGGACTGTCTTTTCCCAGTTTGATATTCTTGGCTCCTTTGGCTATATATTTGGGCATATATGTGAGGGTTAATTTGTGGGATCTCTATTCTTTTCTATTGATCTATGTCTCTGTTTTTATGCCAATACCATACTGTTTCAATTACTATAGCTTTGTAATATAGTTCAAAATCAGGAAGTATGATGCCTCCCACTCTGTTCATCTTTCTCAATATTGTTTTGACTATTCGGTGTCTTCTGTGGTTCTATTCAAAATTTAAGATCTATTTCTCTGAGAAATGGCATTGGAATTTTGATTGGCATTGCATTAAAATCTGCAGATTGCTTTGGGTAATATGGACATTTTAACAATATTCGTTCTTCCAATCCATGAGCATGGAATATCATTCCCTTTATTTGTGTGTTCTTCAATATTTTTCATCAACATTTTATAATTTTCAGTGTAGAATCCTTAACCTCTTTGGCTAAATTTATTCCTATGTATTTAATTATTTTTTATAAAATTGTAAATGGGATTGTTTTTTTTTTTTTTAATGGGAGTATAGTTGCTTTACAATGTGTGTTAGTTTCTGCCATACAGCAAAATGAATCAGCTATATGTGTACATATATCCCCTCTTTTTTGGATTTCCTTCCCATTTAGGTCACCACAGAGCATTAAGTAGAGTTCCCTGTGCTATACAGCAGGTTCTCATTAGTTATCTATTTTATACATATTAGTGTATATATGTCAATCTCAATCTCCCAATTCATCCCAGTCCCTGCCTGCCCACCTTGGTGTCCGTATGATTGTGCTCTACATCTGTGTCTTTATTTCTGCCTTGCAAACAGATTCATCTGTTCCATTTTTCTAGATTCCACATATATGCTTTAATATACAATATTTGTCTTTCTCTTTCTTACTTACTTCACTCTGTATGACAGACACTAGGTCCATCCATATCTCTACAAAAGACCCAATTTCATTCCTTTCTATGACTGAGTAATAT
>NW_006773367.1:532258-544754 GCF_000442215.2 Lipotes vexillifer | reverse complement strand
GCGGGCCTCTCACCGCCGTGGCCTCTCCCGGAGCACAGGCTCTGGACGCGCAGGCCCAGCGGCCATGGCTCACGGGCCCAGCCACTCTGCGGCATGTGGGATCTTCCCAGACTGGGGCACGAACCATGTCCCCTGCATCGGCAGGCGGACTCTCAACCACTGCACCACCAGGGAAGCCCTACACCACACCTTCTTTATCCATTCATCTGTCGTTGGATATTTAGGTTGTTTACATGTTATGACTATTGTAAATAGTGCTGCAATGAACATTGGGGTGCATGTGTCTTTTTGAATTATGGTTTTCTCGGGGTATGTGCCCAGTAGTGGGATTGCTGGGTCATATGGTAATTCTCTTTTTAGTTTTTTAAGGAACCTCCATACAGTATTTCATAGTGGCTGTATCAATTTATATCCCCACCAACAGTGCAAGAGGATTCTCTTTTCTCCACACCCTCTGAAGCATTAATTGTTGGTAGATTTTTTGATGATGGCCATTCTGACCAATGTGAGGTGATACCTAATTTTAGTTTTGGTTTGCATTTCTCTAATAATTAGTGATGTTGAGCACCTTTTCATGTGCCTCTTGGCTACCTGTATGTCTTCTTTGGAGAGATTTATGTCTTCTGCCCATTTTTTTGTTTGTGTTGTTTGTCTTTCTTGATGTTGAGATGCACAAGTTGTTAGTATATTTTGAAAATTAATATTCCTTGTCCGCTGATTCATTTACAAATAATTTCTCCCATTCTGAGGGTTGTCTTTTTGTCTTGTTTATGGTTTCTTTTGCTGTAAAAAAGATTTTAAGTTTGATTAGATCCCATTTGTTTATTTTTGTTTTTATTTTCATTACTCTAGGAGGTGGGTCAAAAAATATCTTTCTGTGGTTTATGTCAAAGAGTGTTCTTCCTATGTTTTCCTCTAAGTGTTTTATAGTGTCAGTCTTACATTTAGGTTTTTAATCCATTTTGAGTTTATTTTGTGTATGGTGTTAGGGAGTGTTCTAATTTCATTCTTTTACATGTCGCTGTCCAGTTTTCCCAGCACCACTGATTGAAGAGACTGTATTTTCTCCATTGTATATTCTTCCCTCCTTTGTCGTAGATTAGGTAACCATAGGTGTGTGGGTTTATCTCTGGGCTTTCTATCCTGTTCCATTGATCTATTTTTCTGTTTTTATGCCAGTACCATACTGCCTTGATTACTATAGCTTTGTAGTATAGTCTGAAGTCAGGGAGCCTGATTCCTTCAGCTCCATTTTTCTTTCTCAAGATTGCATTGAGGACTTCCCTGGTGGCACAGTGGTTAAGAATCTGGCTGCTGATGCAGGGGACATGGGTTTGAGCCCTATTCAGGGAAGATCCCACATGCCGCAGAGCAACTAAGCCTGCAAGCCACAACTACTGAGCCCGCGTGCCACAACTACGGAAGCCCATGTGCCTAGAGCTTGTGCTCCACAACAAGAGAAGACACTGCAATGAGAAGCCCATGCACCACAACAAACAGTAGTCCCTGCTCACCACAACTACAGAAAGACCACGCACAGCAACAAAGACCCAAGGCAGCCCAAAATAAATAAATGAATAAATAAATTTATTTAAAACAAGATTTGTTTGACTCTTTGGGGTCTTTTTTGTCTCCATACAAATTTTAAGGTTTTTTGTTCTAGTTCTCTGAAAGATGCAAATGCTAATTTGATAAGGGTTGCATTGAATCTGTAGATTGCTTGGGGTAGTATAGTCATTTTCACAATATTGATTCTTCCAGTCCAAGAATATGGTATATCTCTTCATCCGTTTGTGTCATCTTTGATTTCTTTCATCAGTGTCTTGTAGTTTTCTGAGTACAGGTCTTTTACCTCCTTAGGTAGGTTTATTCCTAGGTATTTTCTTTGTTTTGTGGCAATGCTGAATGGGATCATTTAATTTCTCTTAATTTCTCTTTCTGATCTTTTGTTGTTAATATATACAAAAGTAAGAGATTTCTGTGCATTAATTTTGTATCCTGCTACTTTACCAAATTCATTGATTAGCTCTAGTAGTTTTCTGGTCATCTTTAGGGTTTTCTATGTATAGTATCATGTCATCTGCAAACAGTGACAGTTTTACTTCTATTCCACTTGTATTCCTTTTATTTCTTTTTCTTCTCTGATTGTTGTGTTTAAGACTTCCAAAACTATGTTGAATAATACTGGCGAGAGTGTACATCCTTGTCTTGTTCCTGGTCTTAGAGGAAATGCTTTCAGTTTTTCCCCATTGAGAATGATATTTGCTGTGGGTTTTTCATATATGGCCTTTATTATGTTGAGGTAGACTCCCTTTATGCCCACTTTCTGGAGAGCTTTTATTGTAAATCAGTGTTGAATTTTGTCAAAAGCTTTTCTGCATCTATTGAGATGGTCATATGGTTTTTATTCTTCAGTTTGTTAATATGGCATTTCACACTGATTGATTTGTGTATATTGAGGAATACTTGTATCCCTGGGATAAATCCCACTTGATCATGGTGTATGATCCTTTTAATGTGTTGTTAGATTCTATTTGCTAGTATTTTGTTGAGAATTTTTGCGTCTATATTCATCAGTGTTATTGGTCTGTAATTTTCTTTTTTTGTGATATCTTTGTCTGGTGTTGTTATCAGAGTAATGGTGGCTTCATAGAATGAGCTTCGGAGTGTTCCTTCCTCTGAAATATTTTGGAAGAGTTTGAGAAGGATGGGTATTAGCTCTTCTCTACATATTTGATAGAATTTCCCTGTGAAGCCATCTGGTCCTGGACTTTTGTTTGTTGGAAGATTTTTAATCACAGTTTCAATGTCATTAAATGTGATTTGTCTGTTTATATTTTCTAATGCTTCCTGATTCAGTCTTGGAAGGTTAAACCTTTCTAAGAATTTGTCCATTTCTTCCAAGTTATCAATTTTACTGGTATAGTGTTGCTTGTAGTAGTCTCTTATGATCTTTTGTATTTCTGCAGTGTCTGTTGTAACTTCTTTTTCATTTCTAATTTTATTGATTTGAACCCTCTCCCTCTTTTTTTTTGATGGGTCTGGCTAAAGGTTTATCAATTTTGGTTATCTTCTCAAAGAACCACCTTTTAGTTTTATTGATCTTTGCTACTGTTTTCTTTGTTTCTATTTCATTTATTTCTGCTCTGATATTTATGATTTCTCTTCTTCTACTAACTGGGGGATTTTTGTTCTTCTATCTCTAGGTCCTTTAGGTGCAAAGTTAGATCATTTATTTGAGATTTTTTTCTTGAAGTAGGATTCTTGAAGTAGGATTGTAGGTAGGATTGTATTGCTATAAACTTCCCTCTTAGAATGGCTTTTGCTGCATCCCATAGGTTTTGGGTCATTGTGCTTTCATTGTCATTTGTCTCTATGTATTTTTTTAATTTCCTCTTTGATCTCTTCAGCAACCTCTGGGTTATTTAGTATTGTTTAGCCTCCATGTGTCTGTGCTTTTTACACTCTTTTTTCCTGTAATTGATTTCCAATCTCATAGCAGTGTGTTTGGAAAGGATGCTTGATATGATTTCAATTTTCTTAAAGGCTTTTCTTACCAAGGCTTGATTTGTGACCCAAGATGTGATCTATCCTGGAGAATGTTCCATTTGCACTTGAGAAGAAAGTGTTTTCTGTCGCTTTTGGATGGAATGTCCTATCAATATCACTTAAATCTATCTGGTCTATTGTGTCATTTAAAGCTTGTGTTTCCTTATTAATTTTCTGTCTGGATGATCTTTCCTTTGGTGTAAGTGAGGTGTTAAAGTCCCCCACTATTATTGTGTTACTGTCGATTTCCCCTTTTATGGATGTTAGCATTTGCCTTATATAGAGAGATGCTCCTATGTTTGGTGCATATATATTTATAATTGTTAACATAATCTTCCTCTTGGATTGATCCCTTGATCATTATGTAGTGTCCTTCCTTGTCTTTTGTAACAGTCTTTATTTTAAAGTCTATTTTATCTGATGTGAGTATTGCTACTCCAGTTTTCTTTTGATTTCCATTTACATGGAATGTCTTTTTCCATCCCCTCACTTTCAGTCTATATGTGTCTCTAGGTCTGAAGTGGGTCTATTGTAGACAGCTTATATATGGGTCTTGTTTTTGTATCCATTCAGCCAATCTGTGTCTTTTGGTTAGAGCATTTAATCCATTCACATTTAAGGTAATTATTTATATGTATGTTCCCATTACCATTTTCTTAATTGTTTTGGGTTTGTTTTTGTAGTTCCTTTTCTTGTCTTGTGTTTCCTGCCTAGAGAAGTTCCTTTAGCATTTGTTGTAAAGCTGTTTTGGTGGTGCTGAATTCTCATCTTTTTCTTGTCTGTAAAGCTTTTGAATTCTTCATTGAATCTGAATGGGATCCTTGCTGGTTAGAGTAATCTTGATTGTAGGTTTTTCCTTTTTATCACTTTAAATATATCCTGCCACTCCCTTCTGGCCTGCAGAGTTTTGTTGAAAAATCAGCTGATAACCTTATGGAGACTCCCTTATATTTTATTTATTGCTTTTCCTCTGCAGCTTTTAATATTTTTTCTCTGTATTTACTTTTTGATAGTGTGACTAATATGTGTCTCGGCATGTTTCTCCTTGGCTTTATCCTGTATGGGACTCTCTGTGCTTCCTGGACTTGATTGACTATTTCCTTTCCCACATTAGGGAAGTTTTCAATTATAATCTCTTAAAATATTTTCTCAGACACTTTCTCTTTCTCTTCTTTTTCTGGGAGCACTATAATTTTAATGTTGGTGCATTTAATGTTGTTCCAGAGGTCTCTGAGACTGTCCTCAATTCTTTTCATTCTTTTTTCTTTATTCTGCTCTGCAGCAGTTATTTCCAACATTCTATCTTCCTGCTCACTTATCCACTCTTCTACCTCAGTTATTCTGCTATTGATTCCTTCTAAAGTGTTTTCAATTTCAGTTATTGTGTTGTTCATCACTGTTTGTTCTTTAGTTCTTCTAGGTCCTTGTTAAACATTTCTTATATTTTCTCCATTCTATATATGAGATTTTGGATCATCTTTACTATCATAACTCTGAATTCTTTTTCAGGTAGATTGCCTATTTCCTCTTCATTTATTTGGTCTTGTGGGTTTTTAACTTGCTCCTTCATCTGCAACATATTTCTCTGTCTTCTCACTTTCCTTAAATTATTGTGTTTAGGGTCTCTTTTCTGCAAGCAACAGGGTTGTAGTTCCTCTTGCTTCTGGTGTCTGTCCCCAGTGGTTGAGATTGGTCCAGTGGCTTATGTAGGCCTCTTGCTGTAGGGGACTGGTGCCTGAGTTCTGGTGGGTGTAGCTGGATCTTGTCCCTCTGATAGGCAGGGCCACATTAGATGCTGTGTTTTGGGGTGTCTGTGGGTTTAGTATGACGTAGGCAGCCTGTGTGCTAATGGATGGGGTTGTGTTCCTGTCTTGCTAGTTGTTTGGTGTGAGACGTCCAATACTAGAGCTTGCCAGCCGTTGGGTGTAGCTGGGTCTTTGTGTTGAGATGGAGACTTCTGGGAGAGCTCTCTCTCATTAATATTCCCTGGGGCTGGAGTTCTCTGGTGGTCCAGTGTCCTCGACTCAGCTCTCCCACCTCACAGGCTCAGGCCTGACCCCTGGCAGGAGAACAAAGACCCTGCAAGGAGCATGTCATGGAAGAAAAAAAGAAAAAAGAAAGAACATGAACAGACAAAAAAAAACCCTAAGACAAATGGTAAAAGAAAAACCAAACAGGAAGAAACACACATACACACAAACAGGAAAAAAAGAAAGAAAGAAAACAAAAAAGAAGAGAGCAACCAAAAAAATAAATGAACCCCAAAACAAAAACAAACAATACAAATTAAACTAACAAAAAAAAAAATCAAAAGCAGAAAGCAAACTAAAAAAAAAAGGCAAAGAAAGCATAAAACAAACACACAAAAACAATTTTAAAAAGATAAAAGCAAAACCAAAGAAAGAGGAAAACAAAAGGATAAAACACAAAGCAACAAATAAGTAAAGTAAAACTAGAAAAATATAAAATATAGTTAAAAAAAGAGATAAAACAAAGCAAGACAGAAGAAAAATAATAATAACAAGGAAAAAACACAATATAATAAAAAAGTAAAGTAAAATAGTAAAAGTTAAAATATTTAAAAAATAAAAGCATAAAAAGAAAGAAAAAAATTAAAAGAATAATAGAAAAAAGAACAACAGAACAAAACAAATCAAAAGAAATAATAGTAATAATAATATTTTCCTGGGGCCTCAGCTGTCAGTGTCCTTGCTCCCACAGTGAGTCACAGCCAATCCCTGCCTCCCCAGGAAGTCCTCCAATACCTCTAGGTAGGTTTCTGGACCTGCTGTGGGCACTGTGGGGCCAGCTGAGGTTCTGACCTGGCCCAATTCCCGTGTGTATTTGCCCCCAAAGTCCACAGTTGTTAAAGCTAGACCAGCCTCAATTGTGGGAGCACTCATCTATTCTGATATTCCACAGATGCATTGTTTACCAAGCCTATTGCAGGGATTTAATCCATTGCTCCTGCAGCTGCATGGAGAGATTTCTGTTCCTCTTCTTTGGTCACATCACCCCTGTGGCTCAGCTTTGGTTTTGGGCCCACCTCTGCATGTGGGCCACCCTCAGGCCTCTGTTTCCTGCCGAGGCAAGAAGGGGCAAAAGCAATGGCTGATTAGGGAACACTTACTCTGGCCAGGAAGAGGGATGGATATGGCAGCCACAATTGAGATGTTCAGGGAGTGCCTGCAGCAGCAGAGGTTGGCAAGAAGTTGCAATAGCCTGGCATGCATTGCGCACTCTCCTAGGAAAGTTGGCCCCAGATCGCAGGACCCTCAGTAGTGGCGGGCTGTGCAGGCTCCCAGGAAGATATGGGCAGTGACCTGCAATTGCTCTCAGGACACTTGCTGGCAGCAGCAGCAGTGGTAACAGTCTGAGCCAGCCTGGAGTCTGAGATAGCAGCTGCGGCTCACACCCACCCCTTGAGCTCGTATAGGTGGTGCCCTGTGAGTTCACTGAGGAAGAAGTTCCTTTGGCAGGCCCACCCCTCTCCTCATGCACCCCCTAACAATGGTCCCTTGCTTCTCTGGAAGGCCCAGGCTTCTTCCTGGACTCCCTCAGCTGTAACACACTACCCATAAAGCTGTCTTCATGCAGCCAACACTTGTCCTCTCCCTGGGGTCTGACCTCTGAATCCCTAGCCTCAGCACCCAGCCCCCACCTGCCAGGTGGGCCAGCAGACAAGCGTCTCAGGCTGGGGAGTGCCAGTCAGCACTGACCCTCTGTGCAGGACTCTCTCTGCTTTGCCCTCCACACACCTGTTGCTGCACTCTCCTCTGAGGCTCTGAAGCACCCCACTGTCCCTGCCAGTGAGGTGGCTTCCTAGTGTGTGGTAACTTTCCCTCCTTCACAGCTCCCTCCCAGAGGGGCAGGTCCCATCCCGATTCCTTTGTCTCTTTTTTTTTTCTCTTTTCATTTGCCCTACCCAGGTATGTGGGGATTTTCTTGCCTTTTTGGAAGTCTGAGGTCTTCTGCCAGTGTTCAGTAGATGATCTCTGTGAGTCGTTCCACATATAGATGTATTTTTGATGTATCTGTGGGGAGAAGTTGAGCTCCATGTCTTAATCCTCCACCATCCTGAAGGCTCTCCAGGATTGTTTTCTTAATTTCTCTCTCTGATAATTTGTTGGAAGTGAATACAGGTATGAGAGATTCTTGTACCCTGCAACTTTACTTAATTTGCTTATTAGTTCTAACAATGTTTTAGTGTAGTCTTTAGGGTTTTCTATGTATAAAATCACATCGTTCACAGAAAGTGACAGTTTTACTTCCTTCTTTCCAATTTTGATGGTTTTATTTCTTTTTCTTGCTTAATTGCTATGGCTAGGACTTGCAATACTATGTTGAAAAAAGTGGTGAGAGTAGGCATCCTGGTCTTGTTCCTGATCTTACAGAAAAACTTTCAATTTTTCACTGTTGCATATGATGTTAACTGTGGGCTTATCATATATGGCCTTTAATATGCTGAGATACATTTTCTCTATATGTACTTTGTTGAGAGTTTTTATCATAAATGGATGTAGAATTTTCTCAAATGATTTTCCTGCATCTGTTGAGATGATCATATGATTTTTATTCTTTATTTTGTTAATGTGGCTTATAACATTGATTGATTTGTTGATGTTAAACCCACTTTACATACCTGGAATAAATCCCACTTGATCATGGGAGATTAAAAGGATCATTATAATCCTTTTAATGTATTGATGAATTTTGTTTGCTAATAATTTGTTGAGAAATTTTGCATCTAAGTTCATCAGAGATATTAGCCTGTAATTTTCTTTTTTTGTGGTGTTCTTGTCCAGTTTTGGTATAAGGTAATGCTGACCTAATAAAATAAGTCTGGAAACATTCCCTCTTCTTCAGTTTTATGGAAGAGTTAAGTTTTAAAGAGAAGGATAGGTTTTTAATCTTTTGAATGTTTGGTAGAATTTACCAGTGAAGCCATCTAGTCCTGGACTTGTGTTTGTGGGAGACTTTTGATTACTTATTCAATCTCCTCACTAGTAATCAATCTATTCAGATTTTTTGTTTTTTTATGATTCAGTCATGGAAGATTTTATGCTTCTTAAAAGTTATCCATTTCTTCTAGGTTGTCCAATTTGTTGGTGTATAATTGTTCATAGTAGTCTTTTATGATCCTTTGTATATCTGTGGTATCATTTGTAATTTCTCCTCTTTCATTTCTGATTTTATTTATTTGAGCCCTCTCTCTTTTGTTCTTGGTGAGTCTAGCTAATGGTTTGTCAATTTTGTTTATCTTTTCAATGAACCATCTCTTAGTTTTATTGATCTGTTCTATTTTCTTTTTATTCTCTATTTTAATAATTTTCACTCTGATCTTTTTATTTCCTTCCTTCTACTAATTTGGGCTCTGTTTTTTCTTCTTTTTCTAGTTTCCTGAGGTGTAAAGTTAAATTGTTTATTTGGGATTTTTCTTGTTTCTTGAGGAAGGTCACTATTGCTATGAACTCTTTTTGCTGCACTCCATAGATTTTTGATATGTTGTATTTACATATTCATTTGTCTCAAGGTACTCTTTACATTTCTCCTTTGATTTATTGTTGACCCATGAGTTGCTCAGTAGCATGCTGTATTATTTCCATATATTTGTGATTTTTCCAGTTTTCTTCTTGTAATTGATTTCTGTTCATATCATTGTGGTCATAAAATATGCTTAATATAATTTCAATCTTCTTAAGTTAATTGAGACTTGTTTTGTGGTTTCATATATGATCTATCCTGGAGGATTTTCCAAGTGCATTCAAGAAGACTGGGTCTTTTTTTTTTTATGTGTGTGTGTGTGTGTATATATATATATATATATATATATATATATATATATATATATCCCCCTATTAAGTCCATCTGATCTAATGTGCTATATAAGGCCAGTATTTTCTTGATTTTTCTGTCTGGATGATCCATTCATTGATGTAAGTCCCCTACTATGATTGTATTGCTGTCAATTTCTCCCTCTAGGTCTGTTAAATTTGCTTTATATATTTAGGTGCTCCTATCTTGGGTGCATAAATATTTACAAATGTTATACCTTCTTTTTTCATTGACTGTCTCCCTTTTTATCATTATGTAATACCCTCCTTTGTCTTTTATTACAGTCTTTGTTTTAAAGTCTATTTTGTTTGATATGAATATAGCTATCCCAGGTTTACTTTGGTTTCCCTTTGCATGGAAAATCTTTTTGCATCACCTCACTTTCAGTCTGTGTGTATACTTACAACTAAAGTGAGTCACTTGTAGGCAGCATGTATAGGGGTCTTGTTTTTATCCATTCAGCCACTCTATGCCTTTTGTTTGGAGCATTTAGTCTATTTACATTTAAAGCAATTATTGGTAGGTATGTAGTTATTGCCATTTTGTTAATTGTTTTCTGGATGTTTTATAGTTCCTCTCTCTTCCTTTCTTCTTCTCTTGCTCTTTTTCATTGTGGTTTGATGACTTCAGTTTTATGCTTAGATTCTTTTTTCATTAACTTTTGTGAATCTACTATAGGTTTTTGCTTTGTGGTTACCATGAAGCTCACATTTACCAGCATATGTACATATATATATATATATGTATATATGTACATATATACATATATATATATATTAAGTTGATAGTAACTTTAGTTTGAACATATTCTAAAACTCTACATTTTACTTCTCTCCCCATTTTATGTTTTTAATGTCACATTTTATATTTTTTAATTTTGTGTTTGTGTATTCCTTAACTAATTATTGTACTTTTAGTTATTTTTACTATTTTTGTCTTTTAACCTTTAAACTAGCTTCTGAAGTGATGAATTCACTACCTTTACTATATATTTACCTTTACAAGTGAGATTTATACTTTCATATATTTTCTTGTTACTAACTACTTTCCTTTCTTTTCAGCTTAAAGAAGTCACTTTAACATTTCTTATAATGCCCATTTAACTTTTACTATTCTGGAAAGCTCAATCTCCCCTTCAATTCTGAATGATAACCTTGCTGCATAGGAATTCTTGACTGGAATTATTTTCCTTTCAGCACTTTGAATATATCATGCCACTTTATTCTGGCCTGCAAAGTTTCTGCTGAAAAGTATGATTATACTCATTTGGGTATTCCCTTTTCTCTTGCTGCTTTAAAAATGCTCTTTAACTTTTGACAATTTTAGTTGTGTGTTGGTGTGGATATCTTTGGGTTCATCTTATTTGGAACTGTCTGGGTTATCTGGATCTGGATGTCTGTTTCTCACCCCAGGTAAGGGAATTTTCAGTTACTATTTTTCAAATAAGGTTTTTTTTGCCTCTTTTCTCTCTCTTCTCCTTCTGGGACCCCTATAATGTGAATATCATTCTGCTTAATATTGTCCTATAGGCCCCATAAACTATCTTCACTTTTGAGGTTTTTTTTTTTTCTGCTCTGTTTGGGTGAGATTCACTGCCTTGTCTTCTATATCAGTTATCCATTTTTTGCTTCATCTAGTCTGCTGTTGAAACCTTCTAGTGTATTTTTCAGTTCACTTATTTTATTCTTTATCTCTGTGATTTCTGTTTGGTACTTCCTTATATTTTCTATCTCTTTGCTGAATTTTCACTGTGGTCATCCATTTTTCTCCCAAGGTTAGTGAGCATCTTTATGTATTACTTTAAACACTTTATCAGGTAAATTACTTATCTCTGTTTCATTAAAGTTTTCCTCTGAGCTTTTATCTTTTCCTTTCATTTGGAATGTTTTCCTCATGTTTCTTTATTCTCTGTGTTTGTTTCTCTGTTTTAGGTGAAACAAATACCTCTCCCAGTCTTGAAGGGTTGCCCATGTGTAGGAGATGAATCTTATTTTTCAACATTGGCTTAGCTCTTGATTGGTCTCAGTTGTTGAGGGTGTGACAAGACTTGTTAGTGTTCCAAAGGGATGGCCCTCAGTCAGCACCTAGTTTCAAGCTGATTGGAAGTCAGACCCTTAGGCAGCATTTTTTAAGGTATGCAAATATATACAGTCCCGTGGGACTGAAATTTTAAGCCTTGCTGGCCTCCAGACCAGGTAATATGGAGGTATCCCTGCCTGACAGTTGCAAAAATCAGGGCTCCAGGCTAGTGTAAAAGCTCCTTTCTGGGAGGTACCAGTGATCGGTAGTAAGGCTGACAGAGAATGCTGAGATTTTGTCCCCCTCTTTGTTACCTGAGAGCATTCCTGTAGCTTCCAGATGTGTGGGAAACCTGAAGCCTGTCCCTCAGGATAAAGCTCCAGGACAAGTAAATAGGCCTTTATACAAAAAGACAGGGGTGTGTGTTTCAGTCTGCAGTCTGTGCAGTACCCTGGAGGGTGGTAGCCTGCCAAGAACTATCTCTCTGATTGTTAAAGTCCAATGGGACCCAGGAATGCAAGCCCCTCTGGCCAGCAGAGGCAGGCAATCAAGGACTGTTCCCCAGTGTATACTGCACATGCCCACTTGCTTTAGTAAGGCAGCTGGAGAGACAAAAACCATGAGTGCTGCTGGTACTAATAAAATAGAGGGAGAGTACAAAAAGGGTGCCTGCCAGCCCCTCTGTTCCCAGAGAGCCCCAATAGGCCCCTGCTCCTTCGGCAAGCACTTTAAGCTTAGCATACGAATCTCCTTCACATAAGTTTTAGAAGCTTTTCAAACTGTTGCTTTTGCACTGGGCCACTGGACAAGTGAGTCTTCACAAAAGTCCTTTAAGAGGCAGTATCTCAGTTCCCTACAACCCTTTGGGTCTCCTGGATGCAAGCCTCTCTGGTTTTCAAAGCCAGGTACTTTGTGGGCTTGTCTCTTTGGTCAGGTCCCAAGGGTTGGGGTGCCAGGTGTGGGGCACAAAATCCTTGCTCCTCAGGGAGAGTCTCTTTATTTGTGAGATCCCTCCAGATGGTAGGTTGCTGTGTTAGAGGTGGGGTTTTTGGTGAGATTGTGTCTCTGCCTTTCCTTCCCCTCTGTGGTCCTT
>NW_006773367.1:526109-531769 GCF_000442215.2 Lipotes vexillifer | reverse complement strand
TTTTTTTTTTTTTTTTTTGGCGGTATGCGGGCCTCTCACTGTTGTGGCCTCTCCCGTTGTGGAGCACAAGATCCAGATGCGCAGGCCCAGCGGCCACGGCTCACGGGCCCAGCCGCTCCACGACACGTGGGATCCTCCCGGACCAGGGCACAAACCCGTGTCCCCTGCATCGGCAGGCGGACTCTCAACCATTGCGCCACCAGGGAAGCCCTCAATGTGGTCCTTTTATCGCTTGTTGTGAGGAGCCATTCAGCTAGTTTTCAGGTCATTTTTAGAGGGAATTGTTCCACATGTAACTGTAGATTTGGTGTGTTTATGAGAGGAGGTGAGTTCAGGATCTCCCTATGTCACCATCTTGCCCTGCCCCTGCCCTGCAACTCCATCTTCAATTAGAGTCAAAATCTGTCCGGCGCCTCTCCCTCTCTTTCCACTAAGAACCCCATTTGACTTCTAACAGCCTCTGTTTTGCTTGACAAGTGTTGCAAAGTCTGAGTCCTTGTTTAATTCACCTATAGCCCAAGTCCTGGCTTGTTTCATAGGATGGCTGTAGAGAAGGACAGTGGTAAAATGGACCAGCAAAATCTTTCTAAGCATGCTGTTCAGCTAATGCTCTTACAAAGTAGGCCTTACGTGCTTCTTCACTAGTGGAGGAAGGCACTCCCATTTTTGGTCCACCTGCTCCTTGCCACAGTGTGGCAAGGAGCACCTTAAATGTATTTCCTTATTTCATCCACCCAGGACTCCTGTGATGAAGGTACCACTGTCCTGATAATTTTCTCTTCTACTTAGAAGACTAGGGATTTAGGCTGAGGACCATCTGATCCCAAAGATCATATGAATATATGTAAAGAAATTGGTTCCTTAAATCTAATAAAACATCCAATGAAATACAACATTTTTAAAAGAAAAGCAGAAACAATTTCACAAGCCTAACGCTTTAGTGGAACTGAATTTATTGTTGAATTTAGGGAAGGAATTGTCTTACCACTAGTACTATAAGCAATAGTTGTAGTAAATAGTTTTAAGAAAAATGATAATGGAGTTTAAAGTCCTTGTAAGCTAAATATTTTGGAGATAGTTCAGATGGAGATTAAGACAGGGGTTGTTTCTCCTTTCTCTTTTGAGAGCTCCCCATGGAGAGTTATTTTCTGATTAGCCCTTGTATGGGGTGGGATGGTGAGTCACCGCTGTATAGTAAGACCAGCTGGGCTTGTAGTAACAATGGGAGAACAGCATTCCTAGAATCTTCTTAGAATGCAGAAAGTCAGTCACATCCAGCCTTTCCCCCCACCACTCCACTCTTCTATGCTGAGTAACAAAGACATTGCTCCAGCACATTCCAGATGTCATTCCCTCTGCCTGGGGAAGTCACCTCAACTTTTAACTCAAGCATCACAAAGCACTGTCCTCCAGAAGGTTTTCCCTGCCTCCTTGATATGACTTCTCTTGTTTCTGTTCTACTCCTCAACTCCATGTCTGCCTCACCAGGGCAGCTGCCTCCATGTATTGGAATCCCTGGTCTGCATGTTTACTTCTCACTAGATATCAAACCTTTGGAGTGTACACACTGCCTTTTCAACTTGGCATACCCATGGCTTTTTGAGTCATTTTTCATGTTTTGGGAATGAATGACACTCATCTGAACCCATTCTGAGGTCTATAAACCTATGTGTAAACAATAAAAGTAAAAGACAAAAGGGCAAAAAATGTTACCCTTAGTGATTTGATTTTTAATTGGACTATAGAATTCTAGAGTACTGATAGAACTTTGTGTTTCGGGGTCTCACGTTCCTCATCTATAAAGTGTGAGAGTTGAAATAATGAACTCTCAGTGATGTTATTCCTCCCATCTCGATCCAGTCCAGTTTTCCTTTTATCACAGGTCCTACCAATGGAGTGTTTATAGTCTAGCCTTGACATTGTAGCCAAAATCTTAGCAATTTGAATTTCAGGAAGGTCATTGGGCCCTAAATCTCAATTTCAACATTTCTTATTGATTTTGTTTAAAAGAAATGATCACCAGGAACATTACAATTCAGATACGAAATACCATTAGATAATGAAGACATAGATTATGTGACATTGGAAATAATAAAAGGAAAACCTTTCTTTCTTTCTTTCTTTCTTTCTTTCTTTTTTCTTTTTTCCTTCTTTCTTTCTCTTTCTTTCTTTCTTTCTTTTTCTTTCTTTCTTTCTTTCTTTCTTTCTCTCTCTCTCTTTCTTTCTTTCTTTCTTTCTTTCTTTCTTTCTTTCTTTCTTTCTTTCTTTCCTTTCTTTCTTTCTTTCTTTCTTCTCACACTGTGGCTGTCTGTGCTCCAAAATACTCCTGTGGTGTAAAATGATATCAGTGAATAAATATCTACAGTATCCTGAATTATAACCTTCAAATTTTAAGTTTTGTTTTAGCAAAGGAAATATATGTGATCTTAAGATGAGTAAATAGTTATTGATGATTAGATTCAATATGTTATGGGACAGGTAAAAGAATGAATGGATTCCACTTATGAATCTATCTAATCATAAAGAACAAAAAATGCATTGCAAAAGAAAAATCACTGTATACAGATAGAATTTCTTTAGGCCCAATTTTGTCTTGCAAATAGCAGGAAGAAAAATGTAACTTCAGAACATATCATAACCAATTCAAAGGAAAGACTTCCTTAGATGTAAAATCAAAGTATCTTACAAATTAGAAGATATTGTAACTGTCTCAATTTCAGGCATATGGAGAGAATTTGTATAGTACACAGCTGTCTTTACATTGTCCTGTTACTATAAAGTACAGTAAAAGACCCTGATCCCTGCAGGAATGAGATATGTTCTTTTTTTGTCAAAGAGAGTTGCACTTTCATGATTTCCCACAAAACAGCTGCAAAAATACCTACAGTAGGGCATCTGGAATTCTTAAAAGTGACTTGAGGATTTGTGGCTAATGAAACATTGTGAAATAACACTCACCATGTTGTAAAAAAATACCCTTAACCATTTATTAGCATTCTTTAAGACAAAAATAAAAGGTGCCCTAAGCACATTAGCCCAGCTTGACTGGAAGAAAATGCTAAAGTGACAGACATCGTATAAATAGATGCCTTGCCAGAAACAGATCTTGACATCGTAAGACATATCAATATCTTTTAACAGTTATGAATAACAGTGTGGTAAAATCCCACCGTGATGGCTGTAACTTAAAGTGTTTGATCAAATTTTGGAGCATCATCAGTAGTAACTTACATGTTCTTTAAAAATGTGGTTTCCTGTTGAGACCAAGCACAGTTCCCAGAAAAAAAAAAAAGGAATTCTCTTAAAGATGTTTTTCATTTTTACCTCTCACAAAACAAGACTATCAAAATGAAAGCAATGGCTTTTCCATGAGAACTTGGGTCAACTAAACCATGTATTGTTCCATTTTAAAATGAAACATCTGGCTGACTTAAGAAGAAAACAAGCTTAATTATTTCTGAGTATCTAACAGAGAGAGGTTAACTTCAAAATCTATATGTCTTTCCAAGGTGGACATGGAAGGAAAAAGAAAAACTGTGAAGTTATTTTTGACTCAGGAAAGTAGATCTGGAGGTAATTTAGTGAACACAAATTACCACTGACAAGGGAAGAAATAATTTATTCTCCTGGTGAGTCTTTGAGTGGGCAGCATGGAGCTGTCAGCAGGGAAAAGGCATTTGGATGGATTTAAAAACAATTTAAACCCAAGTCCAAAATCCTATAAGAGATCCAGGACATCATATGAAGTTGTGAGACTCCTTAGAGAAGTTTCATTTCTAAACTGAAGCATGAGGGTGAAACTATGAGATATAAATTCAGGTGGAGAGGGCTTCCTTGGTGGCGCAGTGGTTGAGAGTCCGCCTACCGATGCAGGGGACGCAGGTTCGTGCCCCGGTCTGGGAGGATCCCACATGCCGTGGAGCGGCTGGGCCCGTGAGCCATGGCCACTGAGCCTGCGCGTCCGGAGCCTGTGCTCTGCAACGGGAGAGGCCACAACAGTGAGAGGCCCACGTACCACAAAAAAAAAAAAAAAAAAAAAAATGTTCTAAAGTTGATTGTGGTATTGGATGCACAACTCTGCGAACATATTAAAAGCCATTGAATTGGGTGAATTATATGTGGATTGTATCTCAATAAAGATATCAAGAGGTTTTTTAAAAAAAAAAAATTCAGGTGAAGAGTTTATAGCTGGGAGATCAACAGATTGAGGGATAGCAAATCCTAATGTGTTTCTTAATAAATTCTTCTCTTTTAGCCTCATTTCTGTTTTTTTCCTGGGTCCTCAATCTAACAGTCTCTACTCACCAGAGTATTTATGGATGTCTACTTGAAAGTCCTTCCTCAGCTCTGTGTGCTCCTCCTGATGGCTCCCTCCTGTGAACCTTGGCTTCCTTCACTGATGGCCACTACCAGTCATAATGCACTTGGAAGGGTGTTGTCCTTTCCCTGCTGGAACCATGGGACATGGATGGGATAGGACACTGGTTTGATACCTGCCTACACTTCCCTTCAGTTTCCTGTTTCCTCTTCTCCACTTGGGCATCAATTAAGACTGCAGGGGTAATCAGATTTTCCTGAAGGTATAGAGGAAGGAGCTGCAAGGCAATTACAACCTAGAAGAAAAAAAAACATATAACTGTATTCTCAATCCATTTTCTCCCATAGCTCTAGGAAGAACTGCTCAAAATTGGAAGGAAAAGCATCTCACAAAGGGTCTCCTTGGGGACACACTCAAGTTATTAACCTCGGCCCCCTGGCTTGAACCTCTCTCAACCATTTCTTCTTCCAATCTCCATGGTGTGAAACTCCACACACTTTCTGGGAAAACCCAGTCCTCCTCAAAGGCTCCTCTTAGGGTCTGTCCTCTTCTCCACCCAGCACTATATTTCCTCGTTTAGAATACTCTCTGGGAAGAAGGGGCCATGAGAAGGGAACCATGATTGCTGGTCTTTGGAGTTTCAAGTCTTGTAGAATATAGCCCTCTAGCCATTAGCCCTCTTCACATGATTGAGCCACCATTGAGTGGAACACACATACTGACACATATCACAAGGACATATTTTAAATCTCAGAGACAGCATCACCTAAACTTATAAGGAAGAAGAGGAATAATTATCAGACTGCCTCATAATTTGCAAAACTGCCTCTCTCACAAAGGAGTTACACTTCCCTGTGTCACGCAGAGCACTATTACTGCCACCCCTGAATCCCTAACAACTTCCTCCTCTACTCTTCTCTCTACCATCTACAGGGAATGACCATATAGCTTTGGTCAAATCACTTCTTTAACCCTACACATTTTTATCACCCACTTTGAATTTGCCAAATAACTCAAACTCTTATCCACTGGTCATCAAAGTTGATCCCTTTCTGGGGTAAGAAAGTTACAGTAACACCAGAAATTATTTTGTTGATGAAGATTCCGTATCCAGTTATCATTCATCTAATTAGAGAAGTTAAAAATTTGAAAATCGACGGTAACTCAAAGGAAGCACTGGAGCTCTGTTCTAAAGACCAAATGCAAGAGGCGCTGAAAAGAACAGCACGTTTTCAACAACGCTTCATGCAACGCCCATGTTTCTGCAGATTGAAGTGATCGCCTCATTGTTCAGCATATTCTGTGACTCAGACATGTCCTGTCTTTAGCTCTGTGACTCTTT
>NW_006773367.1:509250-526043 GCF_000442215.2 Lipotes vexillifer | reverse complement strand
TTTCCCTCTTTCTTGGGAGGAGGTGTGTGTGTGTAACTAGTAGCAGTAATAGAAGGAGTAGTAATAATAACAGTAGATGTGTGGACTGGAGCGGGGAGGGGGTGGGTGTGCACAGGAAAGAGCCACCAAGTGCTTTTCATGGCAAAATGGCTTAGAAAAGGCAAATATTGTGTGGAACCAAAAATGACTACAGGTCTATACATTCAGGACCTACGTTAAGCAAACTTGTCAATGTTGTTTTCTCTTTGTGTCTTCCCAGGGATCACGTTATACAACAAATTATTTGCTCAGTGATCCCACAAAATTAGGGAATCAGAAAGTCACTCACACTATCTACAGTTTCTCACTGTAACTTCTTGGGTTCATGCTTCTGCATCTATTTTTTAAACTGGTGTTGACAGGGAAGAGGGAGTTGGGGAAGGGTGTCTGAGAACTTTGGCCCAGGTGGAGGGAGAGGAGGCTGGAATGAGCTGCTTGAGGTCTCATTTCAATCACAATGTGGAGGCAATTACCTGCGCAAATGTGATCCACTGAGTTTACACCAGGTCGCTAAGAACTGAATATGCATTGGTAGGGCATTTGTTTTCAAGGCTATGTAAATGTACTATGTAAGAAAAATGGAGAATTAATCTCTACTTTAAGAATAAATCAGTAATAAATTCATAACTTAGAGTTAGTTTTCAATTGTATTGTGAAAGATAAGTCAATTACATAACTAAAACAAAGACATTTGACTATTTCAAAAACTGATACAATTTAGTGTCTCAAATATTGACTAAGATGAATGCAAAATGATCAGGTGACTTTAATATTCCACTGGCTCTTAATAGAGCTCTTTAAAATGAGCTCCATTAATGGGTGCTTTTATCTTTCAAGGATAAGAACATCACTTCCCAGCCAAGATTTTGAGTTGTTTTGATAGTTCTTTGATCATTCCCAGAACTGTTAGGGAATTCTGTTTTAAATCTCCTGAAAAAAAAAAACAAAAACAGGTACTTATAATCCAATATTTGATTATTTTAATGGGACATTGGAGGTTTAGGTAGAGTTTAGGAGGTGTAGGTAGAGCCATGAAATCCAAACAAACAATTTAATTCTGCAACTCACTTAATAAAATTAGTTCCAGGACACACAAATCACTAAGTTGGGAGAGGACCTTCTAGAAGAGGTTATAATTAAAATAAGAGGCCTTCTCATCAAGACAGGGCCTTAGGACTTTGGCTCTGAGGTATCGTCTTGTTTCCAGGAGAAGGTATAAGCTTTACACATTTTTTTAACCTATCTTCATTGTTTAAAAGAAAAAAAGAGAGCAAGAGGGAGCTAGAGCCAGAGAAAGAAAGAAAGAGAGGGAAAGAATTTTAAGGAAACTATGATGCATAAGGGATTAAAAAGAAAAAATATCTGCTGGATAATTAGCAAATTCCTTCACAAAGAGAACATTTAAAAGTTTAAAGTTTTCAACAACAACTAGACCACATTGTTTCCAAAATACTGTTTACTATTATTTTCTATTTTAAATTCACTCAATTCAGGACCTTCTTTAAAGAGGGAAGTAAGGGAAGAAGTGGAAAGAAGTGCCCTCTTCTGTAACTACTATTTGAAATCTCAATCTGTTGTGAAGTTTTTGTATATTGTGTCACCCAAGAGGGGAAAAGAGCTTTAAATATGATTTCCAAGCTTGCTCAATATTCAAGTTTGCTCTTGACATAAGCCAAATTAATTTGATATGCAAATGAACTACTTTTTAACAAAGCAAGTAAACTATATGTTTCCTCTTCTTCAGTTGCTAAAGTTAAGGGGTGAATTGTATTTTTAACTGAGCAAACATGAGAGCATGGTTGGGTTCCATATCCAGTGGGGAAAATGGAGAACTGGTGGACAATTAGCCTACAAAATTGGCTGAGTTTCAAGAAGAAAAATGGAGGTGAGGTAGACTTTCATATTTAATATTTTGAAAATAAAATATACTTTAAGTATAAAAGGAAAAAGGTAGGTAAGATAAGGAAAAGAAGCTTACTTCCTATCTGAGCAAAGAGATGAAAACAAATTCAAAACCCTGCAACCCCTCCTCACAGGGCCAAAGCAATAAGAAGGGCTGTGGTTCACCCCTAAGGCAACAGGAGAAGCAGGAAGTGGAGAGAAGCAGGAAGTAGTTCAGGCAACAGCCTCTGGAATGACCATGGCCTTACCCATTACTGTTCCTTGACTGTTACTCTGCCCTTCCTCTCCTCTTTCCTTCTCTTCCACTCCTTCCTTCTTTTCATGCTTTCCTCTGATACTGCATTAGGTCTGCTACATCCTCCACTAAACCCGCAACTGAAATTCAACAACCTCTTCCACTCTAAGGCTAACAAAAGGAGGAGGTTTGAATAGAAAGCAAGATTCTGGCAGTATCAGGGAAGAGTAGTGGAAGATACTCATTACTCCAAGCTTTAACTTTCACCTCCATGAGAAATCAGATGATTTTAGTCATTAAAAATGCACGATTTCTTGGCATCGTTCAAAATATCATGATTTATAATATAAGAATTTGCATATGTGTCCTTTGGTAAATAAAATATGTACAACTCTTCAGTCAACACAGTTTATTTGGGATTATCCTAATCAGTGGTTTATTTCCTCATTTAAATGTCATGAAAAATTGCAAAAGCCTCCTCTCACTCCTTCCGTCTTCTGTCTCTTCCTCCTCCTTACTAGTAAATTTATCTGGTGGGTGGACCTCACAGACCTCATAGGTCAATGACTGAAGTTCTTAATGAACCCGTGGGTTCAATCCCCGTGTACTTATAGTGAGGGTGGGAGGAAACATGTGGATCACCCACCTTTCTGGATATGATCCTAACTTTTCCTGCTAAGATAATCAGTAGAAATAAGTTTATTTGAGTAAACTTGTTCATACTCTCTGAGAATATATGCCAGTAGGCAATCTGATGACACCACCACAGGAAAAGCCCTGACACTGACACTGTTCAAACAGGGACATTAATAAATGTTTCCAAGTATCTCCTTATTATATGCAGGCATAAAATTGATTGAGACAATTATATTCCACTGACCTGAAAAATTTTTTTTTGCAGATCTCAACTTTTTTAGACCCTGGCTGTGTAACAATCAGTAAATTTTTACCTATGTACCTGCTTTGTGCATAGTAGGTACCCACTGAACACTTGTAGAAGTGAAGGACCCTCACTCCAGATCTTACTAAAATCTTATATCAAAGGCAATTCATACATATATGAAATTCCTGAGTGACATAAAAAATGCCATAATTATACCTGTCAGGGTCCAACCAGGAAAACAAACCACTGTGGGTATGTAAGACAGAGGAAATTTAATTCCTTCCATAGATGATAGAAGTTGAGAAGCAGAACCCAGCATGGTGGTGCAACCCAGAGATTGGCAAGAGCAAATTTGAGACCCTCTCTGAGGCTGGAGGAATAGAGAGAAAGATCACTGTTAGCTTAATGCGAAGTCAAGGTCACGGGAGTCAGTGAGACTCATGGCAGCCTGGTGGTTCTGCAGACATGGGAAAGACACAGTTCTGGCAGTGGATATTGCCCAAGGCAAAGAGGGAAGGGAAAAATATTTTGGTTTCCCCCTTCTTTCCTACCCCACTATCTCACCCCAGGGGCTCCCTTGAGCCACATCCTGCTGGAAGACAATTGATGGAGAAGCCTGGGAAACGCAGGCCACAGGGGTAAACCTCCCAGTGATATAGAGCAGGGCAGAGAAGAAGAAAGGCAAGGAATGAATCAGAGCAGATGGCCTAGATCTGGCACCAGGATGAGGTGTTAGCTTAGTTAATATTAACCCTGAGTGCAAAATAAATTCAGGAAAAGTACTGTTCCTGACACATTATACCAGGAGTGCTCAATATATATTTACACATCACACACATACGTCAGGATGACTCAAAGAAGTCACCAAGAAGGTTGTATGCAAAACTAGGAATAGGGACATTTGGGATAGCATCCAATAATTTTAGAGTTACTTCTCTGCAGTGTCATCTAAACAATCAGAAAGGGTCACTCTGCACACCTGTGACATTATTGGGATCATTACCCTGAATCCAAGACAGCTAACTACTTAGTCTTCATTCTCTTTAAGAAAGCAAAGCTTGGCAGGCCTGGGAAACCCGCAGTCTGCAGGTCACCCATTTATCTCCAAGCCATTTGCACAGCTTTCTGTGAGCCTATGGTGTTGGCTTGTGGCTAAACCACAATTCTGAGGCAGTTGGCAAGCGGGGGCTGTGCCATGCTGACTTCACCATGATGATATCAAAGTTGGGGTTGGAATGCCAGTCTCAACAAGCTGGTGTCAAAGCCAGCCCCCCTCCTCCAACCTGCTCTGTCTGTTGGCTGGAATAATTGGCCAACTTAATCTAGAGACTAAAGACCAAAGGATTATTTAAGGCCCCAGTAAACTAGTTTCCCAGTACCAGCTGCTCCAGGTAAGCACTTTGTATCATGTCACATACAATGAGGCAAGATTTTAGAGTCAGCTAGATCTAGCTCCAAATCCCAGTTCTTTTGCTTACTAGCTATATGGCACCGAGCAGCTCAAACTTTCACCTGTAAAATAGGAAGGATGAGTTAGGATTAAGGGCACAGTGCACATGTAAGCCCAGTACTCCATGTAACACACACTTTGTGTTCAACCAATGACACCTACTGTTAAGTGTGAATGTTTAGTAAAAGTTTTTCATTGATAATAATGATAATCCGTGAAGGAGATAGTTTTGGTGGAGGTGGAATATTGGGCAAGCCACCAAAATAAGATTACAGGGCAAGTAGCCAAATCAGTTGCACATGGATGTTTAATTGATGTGTACTTTCCTTGCTTGAGACAAAAATGTCTCCTAGTCTGCTTACCTGAAACTCGAGGCCATACTTTCCACACTCGTGATGGCAATCCTGATCCATAAAGTCAACAGCCCCTGCAAAGGAACATTCCAAACTGGATCAATAAATAGGAACTCCTAAGTAATACCATTACCTCAACTTCATTGTGGCTGAGAAAAACCAGCCTTAAATATTTTTCACTTCCTATATGTAGATTGTACTGTACTGACTGTGAATGATATGGAAGCACTAATATTTGCTGTAGTAAAACTGTGGAGACTAGGAGTTTCAAAGAAGATTACTATTTGCTCATGCTGCCCGCACTCTCTTAACTGTTAAGTCTAGATATTTCTCTCTCCCCTCTTCTCTTTCCTTTGCTCCTCTGCTTCTCCTACTGGTATTTCTTCCTTCCCTTGTCTGCTCTCTCACACACATGGATTGCTCACCATGAGATGAGACATATTTAATTGTTCATAGCAAAGCATTCAACAGGCCATCTAAAAATTTGATACATATCCAAGTAATTATATTAACGATCTCGTTATTTCAAAATTCAAGAAATCTGCACATAAGAACAGACCAAAAACTAAGCAACTGCTTTTCTTTCACAGGGTATGTTGACATATTCAGCAAATAATTTCCAAAACACTATGTGATGTTTGAAGTTGTTTTTCCATCTAAGACAATGTGTGTGGCTTTGAAAAGCACATTTGTGCAGTATGTTTTTGAAGATTGGCTTGCCAGGTGACCAGAAATAAAAAGCATGTCCTTAAAATTCCCTCCTCCAAGGCCTATCTTCCCCAGTCAAGGGGGTTTAGTGCATTCCATCTTTACATTTTTTGCTCTAACGTCCTGTGTGGCCTTGCTCAGTTTAGATTTGAACCCAGTTCAAAAAAACACAAGTCCAGGAAAAGATTGTGCAAGAGTTTTGTGCTTATGCTGTACTGTACATTCTTAACAATACTGGCCATTTAACCCATAAACATCAATCTAAATTTTATGAGATTACCAATCAGCTTCTAAGCAAATATTACAAATTCAGAGGCAAAAATAGAGATAATACTAAATAAAGCAGTGTTTTTCCAGAAGGTTATGTAAGACAATGAACACAAGTGCATTGATGAAATCAGCAGGGCAAACATTGGTGGGGTGTCTACTTTGGGCCTTTCACTGTTGCAGAGGAACACAAAAGTAAGCAGGATTCTAGACCTTTGCTCGGAAAAATTCTGTTGTAGTAACAAGGGCTTTGTTTTTCTGGGGCTTTATCATAACCGACTGCAAATTATCAGTTCATAAGAAGATCACTGTGTAATCTCTCTACCCAAGGATGTAAAGACACTGATCTTGGGGAGTACAATACAACTCACGAGCCACTTAATTCTGTTCCAAATTTTATTATTAAGTTTTAAAGATGGGTGAGAGAATTTTTATTAACTAATTCTTTAAAAGTACTATATTTATCAGTGGAAATTTTATCACAGTAATGATAAAAGCTAACAATTACTGAGTGAGGTCAACTTACTATGTGGCTGGCACTGGCCTAGTTCTAAGCATTTCACATACAATCACTTCTTTACTTCCCAGAATAACCTTTGAGATGGGGTTCAAGGTATCTATTGCTACGTAACTAACTAGCTTAAATTCAGTGGCATAAAAGAATAACCATTTTTACGTGTTCATGGATTCTGCAGATGAAGAAATCAGAGCGGGTAGAGGAAATCAGACAGGGAGGATTAGTTTCTACAGCACACTGTCTGAGACCTCAGCTGGGAAGACTTAAGTAGCTGGAGGTCTGACCAACTAGCTGGTGGTTGGAAGCCCCTGGATACTATTTCCCACACATCTGAAACCTGGCCTTGGATGATTGGAAGGCTGACTCAGGTGGAACTCAGGATTACTCATGTAATGTCTCCTTGTAGCTTGGGAGTCCTCACAGCATGGCAGCCTCAAAGTCCTTGAACATCTTACGTGGCAGCTCTGGACTCCAGTTAGCAAGGCAGAAGCTAGATCACCTGTATGGCCTATAGCCTTGGAAGCATTGCTTCCACCATATTCTATTGGTCAGAGCAGTGATAAGCTTGTTTAGAGTCAAAGAGAGGGGACACAACTTTCATGCTATAGAAGGAGTGTCAAAGAATTTGTGGTCACATTTGTTTTTTTAAACATCTTTATTGGAGTGTAATTGCTTTATATTGTTATAAATTTCTGCTGTATAACAAAGTGAATCAGCTATACGTATACATATATCCCCATATCCCCTCCCTCTTGCATCTCCCTCCCACCCTCCTTATCTCACCCCTCTAGGTGGTCACAAAGCACCAAGCTAATCTCCCTGTGCTATGCGGCTGCTTCCCACTAGCTAGCTATTTCACATTTGGTAGTGTATATATGTCAATGTGACTCTCACTTCATCCCAGCTTACCCTTCCCCCTCCCCATGTACCCAAGTCCATTCTCTACGTCTGTGTCTTTATTCTTGTCCTGCCCCTAGGTTCTTAAGAACCTTTTTTTTTTTTTAGATTCCATATATATGTGTTAGCATACAGTATTTGTTTTTCTCTTTCTGACTTACTTCACTCTGTATGACAGACTCTAGGTCCATCCACCTCACTACAAATAACTCAATTTCATTTCTTTTTATGGCTGAGTAATAGTCCATTGTACATATGTGCCACATCTTCTTTATCTATTCATCTGTCAATGGACACTTAGGTTGCTTCCATGTCCTAGCTATTGTAAATAGAGCTGCAATGAACATTGTGGTACATGACTCTTTTTGAATTATGGTTTTCTCAGGGTATATGCCCAGTAGTGGGATTGCTGGGTCATATGGTAGTTATATTTTTAATTTTTAATGAGCCTCCATACTGTTCTCCGCAGTGGCTGTATCAATTTACATTCCCACCAAGAGTGCAAGAGGGTTCCCTTTTCTTCACACCCTCTCCAGCATATATTGTTTGTAGATTTTTTGATGATGGCCATTCTGACCACTGTGAGGTGATACCTCATTGTAGTTTTGATCTGTATTTCTCTAATGATTAGTTATGTTGAGCATCCTTTCATGTGTTTCTTGGCAACCTGTATATCTTCTTTGGGGAAATGTCTACTTAGGTCTGCTGCCTATTTTGGGATTGGGTTGTTTGTTTTTTTGATATTGAGCTGCATGAGCTGCTTGTACATTTTGGAGATTAATCCTTGTCAGTTGCTTCATTTTCAAATATTTTCTCCCATTCTGAAGGTTGTCTTTTCATCTTGTTTATATTGTCCTTTGCTGTGCAAAAGATTTTAAGGTTCATTAGGTCCCATTTGTTTAGTTTTGTTTTTATTTGCATTTCTCTAGGAGGTAGGTCAGAAAGGATCGTGCTGTGATTTATGTCATAGAGTGTTCTGCCTATGTTTTCCTCTAAGAGTTTGATAGTGTCTGGCCTTACATTTAGGTCTTTAATTCATTTTGAGTTATTTTTGTATATGGTGTTAGGGAGTGCTCTAATTTCATTCTTTTACATGTAGCTGTCCAGTTTTCCCAGCACCACTTATTGAAGAGGCTGTCTTTCTCCATCATATATGCTTGCCTCCTTTATCAAAGTTAAGGTGACCATAGGTGAGTGGGTTGATCTCTGAGCTCTCTATCCTGTTCCATTGATCTATATTTCTGTTTTTGTGCCAGTACCATACTCTCTTGATTACTGTAGCTTTGTAGTATAGTCTGAAGTCTGGAAACCTCATTCCTCCAGCTCCATTTTTCTTTCTCAAGATTGCTTTGGCTATTTGGGGTCTTTTGTGTTTCTATACAAATTGTGAAATTTTTTGTTCTAATTCTGTGAAAAATGCCAGTGGTAGTTTGATAGGGATTGCATTGAATCTGTAGATTGCTTTGGGTAGTAGAGTGATTTTCACAATGCTGATTCTTCCAATCCAAGAACATGATATATCTCTCCATCTGTTTGTATCATCTTTAATATCTTTCATCAGTGTCTTATAGTTTTCTGCATACAGGTCTTTTGTCTCCTTAGGTAGGTTTATTCTTAGGTATTTTATTCTTTTTGTTGCAATGGTAAATGGGAGTGCTTCCTTAATTTCACTTTCAGATTTTTCATCATTAGTGTATAAGAATGCCAGAGATTTCTGTGCATTAATTTTGTATCCTGCTACTTTACCAAATTCATTGATTAGCTCTAGTAGTTTTCTGGTAGCATCTTTAGGATTCTCTATGTATAGTATCATGTCATCTGCAAACAGTGACAGTTTTACTTCTTCTTTTAAAATTTGGATTCCTTTTCTTTCTTTTTCATTTCTGATTGCTGTGGCTAAAACTTCCAGAACTATGTTGAATAACAGTGGTGAGAGTTGGCAACCTTGTCTTGCTCCTGATCTTAGAGGAAGTAGTTTCAGTTTTTCACCATTGAGAATGATGTCTGTGGGTTTGTCATATATGGCCTTTATTAAGTTGAGGTAAGTTCCTTCTATGCCCACTTTCTGGAGAGTTTTTGTCATGAATTGGTGTTGAATTTTATCAAAAGCTTTTTCTGCATCTATTGAGATGGTCACATGGTTCTTATCCTTCAGTTTGTTAATATGGTGTATCACATTGATTGATTTGCATATACTGAAGAATCCTTCCATTCCTGGATAAAACCCACTTGATCATGGTGTATGATCTTTTTAATGTGGTGTTGGATTCTGTTTGCTAATATTTTGTTGAGGATTTTTGCATCTATGTTCATCAGTGATATTGACCTGTAGTTTTCTTTCTTTATGATATCTTTGTCTAGTTTAGATATCAAGGTGATGGTGGCCTTGTAGAATGAGTTTGGGAGTGTTTCTCCCTCTGCTATATTTTGGAAGAGTTTGAGAAGGATAGGTGTTAGCTCTTCTGTAAATGTTTGATAGAATTCACCTATGAATCCATCTGGTCCTGGGCTTTTGTTTGTTGGAAAAATTTTAATCACATTTTCAATTTCAGTGCTGTGATACCTCTGTTTATATTTTCTAATGCTTCCTGGTTCAGTCTTGGAAGGTTGTGCTTTTCTAAGAATTTGTCCATTTCTTCCAGGTTGTCCATTTATTGGCATATAGTTGCTTGTAGTAATTTCTTTGTATTTCTGCAGTATCAGTTGTTACTTCTCCTTTTTCATTTCTAATTCTGTTGATTTTAGTCTTCTTTTTTTCTTGATGAGTCTGGCTAATGGTTTATCAGTTTTGTGTATCTTCTCAAATAACCAGCTTTTAGATTTACTGATCTTTACTATTGTTTCCTTCATTTCTTTTTCATTTATTTCTGATCTGATTTTTATGATTTCTTTCCTTCTGCTAACTTTGGGTTTGTTTTGTTCTTCTTTCTCTAACTGCTTTAAGTGTAAGCTTAGGTTGTTTATTTGAGATTTTTCTTCTGTCTAGAGTTAGGATTGTATTGCTATGAACTTCCCTCTTAGAACTGCTTTTGCTGCATCCCATAGGTTTTGGGCCATCGTGTTTTCATTGTCATTTTTCTAGGTATTTTTTTGATTTCCTCTTTGATTTCTTCAGTGATCTCTTGGTTATTTAGTAACATATTGTTTATCCTCCATGTGTTTTTATTTTTTACAGTTTTTTTTTGCCTGTAAATGATATCTAGTCTCATAGTGTTGTGGTTGGAAAAGATACTTGATAGTATTTCAATTTTCTTAAATTTACCAAGGCTTGATTTGTGACCCAAGATATGAACTATCTTGGTGAATGTTCCATGAGCACTTGAGAAAAATGTGCATTCTGTTGTTTTTGGATAGAATGTCCTATAAATGTCAATTAAGTCCATCTTGTTTAATGTGTCATTTAAAGCTTGTGTTTCCTTATTTATATTCACTTTGGACGATCTGTCCATTGGTGAAAGTGGGGTGTTAAAGTCCCCTAATATTATTGTATTGCTGTAGATTTCCCCTTTCATGGTTATTAGCATTTGCCTTATGTATTGAGGTGCTCCTTTGTTGGGTGCATAAATATTTACAATTGTTATATCTTCTTGGATTGATCCCTTGATCATTATGTAACCTCTTTCTTTGTCTCTTGTAATAGACTTTATTTTGAAGTCTATTTTGTTTGATATGACACTTGCTACTCCAGCTTTCTTTAGATTTCCATTTGCATGGAATATCTTTTTCCATCCCCTCACTTTCAGTCTCTATGTGTCCCTAGGTCTGAAGTTGGTGTCTTTTAGACAGCATGTATACAGGTCTTGTTTTTGTACCCATTCAGCCAGTCTGTGTCTTTTGGTTGGAACATTTAATCCATTTACATTTAAGGCAATTATTCATATGCATGTTCCTATTACCATTTTCTTGATTGTTTTGGAATTGTTATTGTAAGTCTTTCCTTCTCTTGTGTTTCCTGCTTAGAGAAGTTCCTTTAGCATTTGTTGTGAAGCTAGTTTGCTGGTGCTGAATTCTCTTAGCTTTTGCTTGTCTGTGAAGTTTTCTGTTGAATCTGAATGAGATCCTTGCTGGGTAGGGTATTCTTGGTTGTAGATTTTTCCCTTTCATCACTTTAAAAATGTCCTGCCAGTCCCTTCTGGCTTGCAGAGTTTCTGCTGAAGGATCAGCTGTTAACCTGATGGGGATTCCCTTGTAAGTTATTTGTTGCTTTAATATTTTTTCTTTGTATTTAACTTTTGATAATTTGATTAATATCTGTCTTGGCATGTTTCTCCTTGGATTTATCCTGTAGGGGACTCTCTGCACTTCCTGGACTTGATTGACTATTTCCTTTCCAATATTAGGGAAGTTTTCAAGTATAATCTCTTCAAATATTTTCTCAGTCCTTTTCTTTTTATCTTCTTCTTCTGGGATCCCTATAATTTGAATTTTGGTGCATTTAATGTTGTCCCAGAGGTCTCTGAGACTGTCCTCAATTCTTTTCATTCTTTTTTCTTTATTCTGCTCTGCGGTAGTTATTTCCACTATTTTATCTTCCAGGTCACTTATCCATTCCTCTGCCTCAGTTATTCTGCTATTGATTCCTTCTAGAGAATTTTTAATTTCATTTATTGTGCTGTTCATCCTTGTTTGTTTGCTCTTTAGTTCTTCTAGGTTCTTGTTAAATGTTTCTTTTATTTTCTTCATTCTCTTTCCAAGATTTTGGATCATTTTTACTATCATTATTTTGAATTCTTTTTCAGGTAGACTTCCTATTTCCTCTTCATTTGTTTGGTTTGGTGGGTTTTCACTTTGCTCTTTCATCTGCTGCATATTTCTCTGTCTTCTCATTTTGCTTAACTCATTGAGTTTGGAGTCTCCTTTTCGCAGGCTGCAGGTTCGTAGTTCCCGTTGTTTTTGCTGTCTGCCAAAACACCAGAAGTAAGGTTGGTTCAGTTCAGTGTGTTGTGTAGGCTTCCTGGTGGAGGAGACTGGAGCCTGTGTTCTGTTGGATGAGGCTGGATCTTGTCTTTCTGGTGTGCAGGACCATGTCCAGTGGTGTGTTTTGGGGTGTTTGTGAACTTATTATGATCTTAGGCAGCCCCTCTGTTGATGGGTGGGGTTGTGTTCCTGTCTTGCTAGTTATTTGGCATTGGGTGTCTAGCAATGGAGTTTGCTGGTCGTTGAACGAAGCTGAGTCTTAGAGTTGAGTTGGAGATCTCTGGGAGACCTCTCCCCAGTTGATATTACATGGGTCCGGGAAGTCTCTGGTGGTCCAATGTCCTGAACTTGGCTCTACCACATCAGAGGCTCAGGTCTGATACCCAGCTGGAGCACCATGACCCTTTTGGGAAGTCTGAGGTCTTCTGCCAGCATTTAGTAGGTGTTCTATAGGAGTTGTTCCACATGTAGGTGTATTTTTGATGTATTTGTTGGGGGGAAGGTGATCTCCATGTCTTTTCCTCTGCCATCCTGAAGGTCCTTTGTGGCTGCATTTTTTAAATGTTACATATTTTTCTTATTAATACCTGCATTGTACAGTAGGAAAACTGAGGCATGGAGATGCCAGGAAACTTGTCCAGGATTACATATTGAGTAAAAGACAGAGGCAAAATATAAATCCAACCCACCCAGCTCAAGAGACCATGTTCTTTACCAGGACTGTGCTGCCTCTAAATTCAGTCTTGTAATTCATTCAACAAATGTTTTATGAGAGATTGCTATGTGCAGTCTCTCTTCAAGGCTCTGGGAATACAGCTCTAAATAAAGTAGACAAATGCCCTTCTCTTGGCATTTTACACTCTGCTGACAGGTAGTTGCAGACAGATAGTAGATAAATAAACATATAATATGCCAAGTGAGAAAGGCTAATTTAAAAATAAAGCAAGATGGATAAAGAGTCACAACTAGTTACTTGATCATGTCATTTCATGCAGGATGGTCATGAAAGATCTCTGTGAAGAAGTGACATTGACCTGATTGGAATAATAATAATAATCTATCATGTGGATTTCTGGAGGAATAGCATTGAATTCAAGGAATAACACTGCAGAGGCCAAAGGCTCAACAGAGGAGGAGAGGGAGTGGGAAGAAGTTTAGGTCAAACAAATTTAGAGGGAACAAACAACAAGCACAAAGAGTCAGAGTTGAGAGCTTCCTTGCCCAATACAAGCACCAACTTGCCAGCTTGAATACCTAGTGCAGACTGTTCCTGGGTCAGTGAAAGGAGATGAGGTTGGAGAAATACTAGAGACCTAGACCTTGTAGGACCTTGTGGGCCACTATAAGGAGTTTGGCTTTTACTTTGAAGGAGCTGGGGAACTGAAGCTTCCGAGTAGAGACGTTTCATTATCTGAATAGACTTTAAGAAGCAAGAGTGGAGGCAGGGACCAGTTAGGAGGCTACTATAATAGCTTAGGCCAAAGATGGTGTTGGGTTGGATCTGGGTGGCAGTGGTGAAGATGGCGGAAATTGAAAAGGTTGTTGGTCAATTTTGAAAGTAAAACTGAAAGGTTTACTCATGGGACTGTGGGAGAAATGGAGAAGTCAAGAATTGCTTCAAAGTCTTGTCTTGAGCAGTGGAGAGAATGGAGCTGTCACTGGCTGAGACGGAAGGAGCTAAGCAATAAGAAAGTTTAGGGGAGAGTGAAATGAGAGCTTCTGTGTTTGACATGCTATGTTGACAATGACTCTTGGACCTCCACGGGGAAATGTTGAGGAAGCAAACACACGAGTCTGGAGCTAAGGGGAGCAGCCTGTCTCAAAACATTGGAGTCATCTTTTCCTTTTTTCTTTTATTCATCATTTCCAACCAGTCACTAAATATGGTCAATTTTGCCTCAAAAAATCTGTCTCACCTGAACTTCTTTCACATTCACTGCCACCTTGATACAGCACAAGCACTCCCCACCTGGGGTTCATTGCAACCTCATCTTACTCAGTACCTCTCTCCTTCCTCCCTTCCATCATTCCTAACAATTGCCACCAGGTTAGTCTTAAAACTCTGATACCTTTTCATTCATCTGCTCCAAAAGCTCCCTGAGTGTCTAAGTTTCCTTAGCAGTAGTTCTCAGACTCCAAGGTATAGATGAAATCACTGGAGACGGTCATAAGTACAGATTCCCAGGCCCCACTACCATGGAATCTCCTGCAGGTCCAGGAGTAGCCCAGGGAACTTTATTTATGAAATAACCCAGGAAATTTGGTTCAAGTTTAAGATACATTGTTGTATTAGACAGTGTCTGTCCCTGTGGGGTTCTCACCTCAGCTTAGCTGGCGAGTCCGTGAAGGACAGGAGTGATCTCACACTTAGTCTGAGTTTCCTCACCTAGAGTGGCACAGTGCCAGACACACCGCGGAGAGACAATGACAAAAAGAGTTAGTTGCACAAAACTTCATGAGCTTCTTTTCAAGAGCAGGCTTTGAAATCCTGTAGTACCTTACCTGTGCTCACAGATATTAGATCAATGAATTCTCTCTTCTGTGTTTTGATTTAATTTAGTCAATATGCTTAGAATGCCAGGAGTCTAACTCTTCAGCTACTAATTTCCTAACCCAAATCCCAAGTCCAAATGTGTGCTTCCCAGTGGGATGACCACATTCCCCTCAGCAACCAGACCTGTAAGACCCAGGCATTGAATCGGAGCCATTTCTAAGGCAGGTGTGGAAGAAATCACTCTGTTAGTGCCCAATTCTCGTTCTACTAATATTTTCCCCCAATTACTAACTAACAATTTTCTACTAGTTAATGAACACTTACTAGTTACAAGTCACCGTGTTAGGTATCTAATGCCCCCTAAATTCTACATGTAGGTAATATTTGTTACACAGATTTTATGGATTAAAAAGCTTGAGTGTCAGAATTGTTAACTAACTTGCGTAAAATGTCTGATTAGCCCATGGAAAAGCTGGGATTCAAACCCTGTCTCTCCCCAGTGCTGGTGGCCATAGCCTCCTCTGGAGAAATCCCCATTCAGTGACTATCAGATTTCTAGGAAAACTCTTTGAAAAAGTGGCTTTTACTTGTTTTTTTCCACTATTCCCTCGTGTTCTCCTTCATTCCCTAAAATCAAGTTTCATCCACCATTTTTTTAACAAGGTCACTCAGCCCTCATTTTATCTGACCTTTCGGCACCACAGGACATGACTGATCACTGCTTCTTCTCAAAGTGCTTTTACATTTGGCTTTACACTCTCCTGTTCCCCATTGTACTCCCTGGGGCTCCTTCTCTCTCTAAACTCACTCCTTAGGTGATCTCATCCAGTGCCTTGATGCTAAATTACATCTCCTGATTTGACATTTTCAATCCCAGTCTTTCTGTGATTTCCACGTGTATGTATTCACTTGGTTGTTCAATGAGCATCACAAATTTAGCTTGCTCCGGGAGCGCTTCTGATTTCCCACCCCCAAAACCTGGTCAGATTTGATCAGAAAAGTCAGGATAGAGCCTGGAGCACTCCAAAGGCAATAGGAGAGGGAAGAAGTTTCAGTTCCCCAACATTGTGCTTGGCCATTCGTGGGGTATGGTTCAAAAAATTAGGCATAAATGGAATCATGAGCGTCATTTATGTAGAGTAATTCCATGACTCACTTCCACAAAACATGAGTTCTCATTGAGCCTGTTACATCATGACTGGGAGACTTCACTACACATAACATAAGATGGATATTTTAATTAGAAGCACCTTTTTGAAACTGATTTCACGTGGAAAGAAAAGTGGGCATTGAGAAGAGGAAGGAATAGAAGCTAAGTGACCCCAGAGCCTGATTTTATAATATAATCCATGCACACAGATGCAATATAAGGATACAATGTCAGTCTCATGGTCTTAGCAACTGAAATAGAGACTGGCCTCACGGGAACTAGAACTGGACAAATCAATGTAAAATGAGGTGCCTCTATCCCTCCTTCAAGGAAGCATATGGTTACCTGTTGCTTCACTTTTTATCCTCTGTGGACCATAGGGTCTTCCTTAGCTCTGCTTCCCTCTCTTCCTCTCTCCAGCTAAATTTGTTCTATTTGCACATGGCCCATCCTGTCATCCAGCCCTGACTCAGCCCCCCACGTTTCAGTCCATCTCTGTGTCTCCTGGTTCAAATCTCAAAGAGAGAAATCTGATTGGTCAATAGACAACAATGGGTTTGCTGACCTTGAGTCAGATGCTTATATATGTGGCCAGTGAGAGTGGGACAGTGTTTTTCAAACATGGATGTCTGGACTCACAAGATCCATGAGCTTGGGCATTTCCCAGTGAAAGGGACTATTTTATAGTAGGTTTCAACCTAGTGCAAATTCTGTAGTTGCAAGTTGCAAAGGAGAAAGTTTATGTTTTCCTGATATGCACTTCCTGAGAATAAACTCTACATATGATGATTAGTAAAAATTAAATAAATAGGAATGAAATACTTTGGAATGAAAGCATCAAGGTTAAAAAAAAAAGGAGAAAGGATTGAAATGAAAAATAAAGGAAAGAAAAGGTGGAAATCAAGAGGAAGAGAACAGAATGCATCAAATGAAATGTTTCCCTGAGTGTGTGTTCATTTGAGACTAGTGGATCAGTAGGGA
>NW_006773367.1:501050-508870 GCF_000442215.2 Lipotes vexillifer | reverse complement strand
AGTGGATCAGGAGGGAAAGAATGAATTGGGGTTTTGGAGAAACAAAAATGCAAAAAGGAGGGAAAAAAGGGAAAATATTAGTTGGATTATAGCCAGTTTTCCAGCTCCAGACATCTGGAGCCAAAACAAGGAAAGGTGAGGCACTGTCCTATGCTGCAGCTCTTGCATCCACGGGCGCTGGTTACTCAGGATATTTACATTAAATTAACGTGGCTGGCTATGGCTGTGTTCAGCACTTGGATACGCGGTTAAATAATCAGTGTGGTTTGACTGCTGGTTTCTTTACTGTGGTTGAATAATTGGCGTTGTCTTGGTTGCAGCTACTTTAAAAATGTGTATGTGCACTTGTTTCTCTTTTTTCTCTCTCTTGAGCAATTTTGACAAGCCCTTGGCAGAAAAGTGGCTGACTGGCTTTTAAAGGGATGCTTTTTCTCCTTGTCATTTATGCTTCCCCAGATGCTTTTCAAGGATTTGAGAATCTTAGAGACTTTTCTTCCTGGGATCTAGATGAAGCTCTCTATGTCAGGAAAGAATTCAGTTCACTTCTTTTGTTTGTAGCAGAGATAAGACTGAGCCTAAGGGCATCTGTTGTTTTCCAGAAATGGACTCCCCTTTTCGAATGATGATTCACGAGGTCCTCAGATCCACCATGAGAATGGGGAAAGACAATTACAATGACCCTTGGATAAAACAACCCTATGGGCGGGCATTTTCCACCTGTGCTAGTCATTGCTAGATGTCTAAAACCTAGAAGCGTCCTCGATATGTAGTAGGTGCTCAATATTTGGTAAATAGAGGATAGTAATGGTAAAAATTTATAATTCAGGATTGACATAACTTCTATTCCAGAAATTTGATTCATTTAGTCATTTTGTTGATTTGTTTCACAATTGTCAAATTACCACAAGCTGTCCTGCCCTGGGAAACCCACTCCTCTCCAGATGGCTCTGTCTCTTCTCATACCCCCAAACCCAACCATGACTTCAGGCAAATGATGATCAGGGCAATTAATCCTCTCACAGCAGCAAACTGACTGGGACAGGAGCATCAGGAGACAGCACAAGTCAGGGACAAGCCTCAACCTGACAACAAATTCCAATGATGTATGTATATAAGTCATGGATGAAGCCAGTCTTTAATGGCTACTCAGAAACCACAGGTTCTCAGGGTTCCATAGGATAAGGAACCCAATGCTCCAAGTTTGAAGTCACATACAGAGAGGAAACTAGTGTTTCAGAGTGGGAAGTGGGAAGGAAAGAGCAAAGCGTTGTTTTTCAAATATGTCTCATCAATAATAGGGTATGTTCACCTCTACTAGAAGTCTAGAACATACATTTTATGTCAATCATTCAGTGGTTACTCAGATTTTAAAATTGGGGATATTTATTCTGATCTATCTCAGGGCAGGGGTGGGGGTGAGTACCAAAGATTTTAAAGGGATTTGGGGAGGATTCTTTAGAATTCATTAATCTTGCTATTTTAATAAGAAGTCATTTCCCTTTATAAAAAGCATTCTTCAACATCTTTTTTAAGAATTACTGACCAAGTGTAGGAAAATTCCCAGGAAAGGCAAACCTCTAAGCCAGCACCCCTACACTGTGCTGGGTGCTATGGAAGCAAGGTGGGGCGATGGCCAGGGAGACAAGCTTAGCAGATCACTTTCTGTGTGTTCTCACTTATTAGTTTTGGCTGATGTCGGATCACTTAACCTTCTTCAACTTAAATGTCATCAATCTTTACCTTATTAATTTTCTGAAGACCTAAATAATAATGTCTGTCTTATACATAACAAGAGAAAGTAAAATTAAAGCTACCATGAGGCATAATTTTCATCTATCAGATTGGCAAAGGTCCAAAACTTAATAACATGTTGCTTCGGCAATGATGCAAGCAGACAACACTCCCGTACACTGGCACAACTTCTATGGAGAACAGTTGACCTATTGAAACAGCACGTAAACCAGATGAAACTCGTTTTGCCTCCTTAAATAGGTTGATTGATGAATTAAACCTTGAGTTATTTTACAGAACAGCACTGTGCATGTGCAAGTTGGAAGCCCACGTCTCCAGGATGACCTCGGAACTAAGAATCCTCCGTCCACTTAACTCAAATAGAAATGTTGCCACCAGAGCCCTTTATGAAGCAAGAAATACTTCAATGAGGAAAATCTGACTTCCAACAGCACAAGTAGCTTATATGGACCTATTCAAGACTAGCCAATCATCTTCCAACTTTGAAATTCCCCCAACCCTTTAAATTTTACCCTGAACCCTGGATCAAGGAAATTTAAGTCCTGCCTCCTGTCTCCTTGCCGGTCAACTTCACAATAAAGCTCTTTCTTTTCTCAAAAGCTTGTGTCTTGGTACTGGCTTCTGTGCACATGGGGCAGTGAGCCCTTGCTCTGTAACACTACCATAAATAGATGGAACAATCTTCTATCACAATCTATCAATCACAATTGATCTATCATAATTTAAAATGTACCTCCTCTTTGATGCAGTAATTTCACTCCCTAAACTGTATCCTCTAGCTGTATTAAAGTACTTATGAAAAGATAAATATGCAAGGTTATTCACTGCTGCATTGAAACAACAAAAGATCGAACTTTAACTGCTCGTCAGTAAGGGACTGGTTAAATAATGTATGAAACATCAAAAAATGGAATACTATGCACTCATCAAAAGGATAAGCAAGATATGTCAGTGCTTTATGAAGTGATATGGAACAGTGTCCAAAATATATTAAGTGAAAAAAAAAAGGCAAAGATCATTGTTTAAAAAGATTTATTTTATATACATATATAATATCTCTGGGAATGCATACAAGAAATTGATAACAGTGGCTGAGGGAGGTGAGTCTTTGGGTGCAAAGGTGAGTGGAGGCTTTCTGGGTACAGTGAACTTTTTTATACCTTGTATGTTTTGCACTATATACATATATTTCCTATTCAAAAATAAATTTAATAATCTAAAAAAAACTGGGAAAATAAAACACTGTAAAAGGAGCTTTGGTAATTAAATGTATCAATATATCCATGCATGAAGCAAAGGTCTATAGCATAAAGCCACCCATCACAAACTTCCCTCATTAGAAGACTATCGGAACAGAGTGCTGACCCAGGTAAGAACTCAATAAATATTTCTGTGATGGATAACTGAATTATATGAATGATTCTATTAATATAAATGGTTAATCATTGAGGGAAATGTGTACAACTTTTGAATTCAAATAGCATGTATGGCCTCAATTTATTTTTTTATTTTTATTTTTTTGCGGTACGCGGGCCTCTCACTGTTGCGGCCTCTCCCATTGCGGAGCAACAGGCTCCGGACACCGGGCTCCGGACGCGCAGGCTCAGCGGCCATGGCTCACGGGCCCAGCCGCTCCGCGCGGCATGTGGGATCTTCCCCGACCGGGGCACGAACCCGTGTCCCCTGCATCGGCAGGCGGACTCTCAACCACTGCGCCACCAGGGAAGCCCTCAATTTATTTTTTTAATGGACAAAAAAGGAATACTAAATATGGAAGCTTTAAATGAAAAGATTCAACTTAACATCCCTTCTAGGTTAAAACAGAATGCTTCCAGAAGTTTTCAGGGCAGTTAAACTATTCTGTATAATAATAGTATGACATAGACTGGTCAATACATGACATTATACATTTGTCAAAACCCATAGAATGTTCAACACAAAGAGTGAACCCTAATGTAAACTATGTGCTTTAGTTAATAATAATGTATTGATATTGGTTCATTGATTGTAACAAACATACAATACTAATAAAATATGTAAATAAAAAGGGGAACTGGGCAGGGGGAAGGGGGCAGGGGATATGTGGGAACTTGGTACCTTCCAATCAATTTTTCTGTAAACCTAGCAGTGCTTATAAAAAATAGTTTATTAGTAATAATAATGATAAAAGAACAAAGTTGGAAGATTTTTTTAAAAATACTTCAGAACCTAGGGGCAGGGCAGGAATAAAGACGCAGACATAGAGAATGGACTTGAGGACACGGGGAGGGGGAAGTGTAAGCTAGGACGAAGTGAGAGAGTGGCATGGACTTATATATACTACCAAATGTAAAATAGCTAGTGGGAAGCAGCCGCATAGCACAGGGAGATCAGCTCGGTGCTTTGTGACCACCTAGAGGGGTGGGATAGGGATGGTGGGAGGGAGACCCAAGAGGGAGAAGATATGGGGATATATGTAAATGTATATCTGATTCACTTTGTTATACAGCAGAAACTAACACACATTGTAAAGCAATTATACTCCAATAAAGATGTTAAAAAATAAAATACTTCATCTTCCCGGCACACATAGTTAGGCACTCAGTAGATATCTTTTGGCTTCAACTGAATCAAAGCCAGTGAAAAATGAGCAGGTAAGTGTGAAAGCAGCTTTAAAATGTAGGATGAGTGTGAACTCACCTGTGATATACTTGATACAGTCCTGGGATACACACTTCATTAAAAAGCATTAAATAGTTTGTAATCTTTATTAGTCAATAAGATCATAGATTTTTTTCCCCAAAATACTCTATGACAATACATACTTTTAGCAATAAAGACGTAAGCAATTCTAATGTTTACAATTCAAACCAAATTGTTTGAGAAGTGTTAACCACACACTGCGGAATTTTACATTAGCTTGCTGATAGATAATTTTGCAGTTGAAAGTTTTTTTGTTGGGGGCGTGGGGTGGAGAGGGGAAGCCTATTCCTTTTCTATAGATTTTTACAAAATGAAAAGCAAATTTTTAAGACAATTGATAAGTTCTCTAACAAATTATGTTATTAATATTTAGAGAACAGTTGACCCAGGTTTATGGCATAGTTACAAAAAAGTTTCTTCTTGATATCAACAGTGAAAAACCAGATTTTAAAACAAGGCCTGGCATAGCTTTGAAACATTCTATAATGCCCACTAAAGAATTGGCCCCAATTATGGGAGAACTTAAGTTGTTATGTCCAAATGTGTATAAGGTGCTACCTTGGAAAAATTACTTTTTGAGGAAAACTGTACTGACTGCCAACTGCAAGCCACAGAGGGTAAAGCATATTGTGCCTCAAATGATCAATTTGGATTTTAAATCTCTGTTTCATTAATATCTCTCTTTCAGAAAGTATGAAAGTCAAGTTTCCTGAGAATTGGAGCACCTGCTGATTCTGTGAGATTTCCTCTTGTTGAAACCCAGCCAGCATCTTTATCTCCCAAAGCAATGGTGTGGAGCTTGCTTCCCACCCCCTGGAGAACAGCTGCTCTGTCTGCTCTGAGCACAAGCTGGGTCGTGCTGTCACTTGGCATCCTGGGGTTATTAATGACGTTCTTTGAAGAATCAGAAGTTTGTTTCTTACATTTTTATTAATCTTCACACAGTGGTGAGCCCTTAAGTTCCTGCACCTAACACTAATTTGCCTCTAAAACCAAAGAAAATAACTAGTATCAACATATAGTACAGAGCTTCTCCAATGATCTGTGGTGAAAGACCAGGTTATTTTTTCCATCCATCACATAAAAATAAACAAAATAAAAATAAATGAATAAAAATAAAAACATGTGTATGCTCTACCATGATCTTAAGGTCCCAGTGTCTTTGTGGATATAAGACTGCCATCACCTTCCTGAAGGGGTGGGGCAAAGTGATCTCTATCACCTCTTTATCAAGGGGGCTTTGTAAAGATGATGTGAAATGATAGAAGTTCATTCAAACTTTAATGCAACAAATTAACTGATTTTTTCTATTCAGGATTGAAAGAGTCACTTAATAAGTACAAACACCACCCCATCAAGTTCCCCAGCCTATTGCACTGCTGGCAGACATTTATCTGCTCAAGGTTAGTGCTGTTGGTCTCCATATTCTTTAGCTTGGAAAAGTTCCTATCTGCAGAGAAGAAGACACCATATCACCCAACATAAATGATACCTACAAAATAGAAGCCCCCAATTTTTATTATTGGATTCAACAGCCATAAAATTATTCTTCCAAATTGTTATAAAAGTATCAAGTATGTTACTCTCACATTCTCAGGGGCCACTGAGGAACAGTGCATGGACCAGGACCAACTCATGGAACGCATTGGTAGAGCCCTGGCACAAAGGACACTTTTCTTCTGATGACACTCTTGGTTTTCCTTCAGGGGCTTCCTCTCTCTCACTCCTAAGGTACATGGGTGCACGACCTAGACCAAGTGAGGTTCCAGCACTTTGCCTAGAACTTTTTGGGAAAAAAATACTTTTGGTAAAAAAAGTATTTCTATTGCTATTGCTAGAATATACACAGCATCCTTTCTTATGTTTGTTTTTTGGGGGTTTTTTTGTATTATTATTGGAAAGATTCTCAGTAGTGGGCTGGGCCAAATGGTTGTATTTTACATTTTAAAGGTGTAGCTACATTAACTTCCAAAAAGGATTTGCATTTCCACCAGTAGTGTTTGGAGATATCCTTAGGAGAACTACTGTCACAGTTCTTCCACATTTTAGCCAGTCTAGTGGGTGTCAAAGTGACATCTCATTGTTTTCTCATTTCCTTTGATCTGACTACTAATTAATTTAAATATTTTTTCACTTGTTTGTTGACATATGGATTTGCACTTCTGTGAACTTTCTGTTTACATCTTTCCCCATTTTCTCTTAGACTATCTTTTTCTTATAAGTTTATAAGAGTTCTTTGCTTATTAAAAAGTGGGTCTTTTGTCATCTACTTTATAAATGTTCTTTCCAGATCTTGGTGTGTCTGTTGACTTTGTCTCTGGTTATCTTTTCCATATACAACTTCTTAATTTTTTATATAGTCAAATATGTATGTTTTTGTTCCATTATCTCCTGATTTTCCAGTCTTGGTTATAAGAGTCTTTCTAAATTCTAGGATATATGTCATAGCCTAGATTTCCTTATTTGATTTTTATTTTACTTTTTATATTTAAGTTTCTATCTGGAATTTGTATTTTTACAGTTCCTCTTAAATGGATGGCCAGTTTTTCCAGCGTCATTTATTTAAGAGACCACACTTTTCCCACTGATTAAACCATAACCTTTGTGAAGTAAATATATGACAAAGGTTATGGTCTAATCAGCACCATATTGATTTAATTACTAATGCTATATCATATGTTCTGATACCTCTCATTTCAGTTTTGTAATTTTCTTAGGTATTTTTAGTCATTAATTTTTCTATATGAATTTTAACATAATTTCATACAATTCCAAGAAAAACCCTGTTCAGATTTCAACTGGAATTGCATTAAATTTATGTATTATTTGGGAGAATTAGCATTTTATTTTGTGGATACTTTTCTATATATTCAGATCTTATTTTCATTCTCATAATAGTATTTTATAACTATTCATATGGGTCTAAAGTCTTCCTTATAAAATTTACTCCTAAATATTATATATCTTTTGTCACAAATATACAGAAAGTATTTTTCCAGTTTTCTTTTATAAGTGTTCATGACTAGAGTACAGAAAAGTTCTTTTTATATTCATCTAGTAGGTAGGGACTTTACCAAATTTTCTCATTGCATCTAGTGATTTTTTAAAAAAGCATCTCTTGGGTTTTCTAAGCATACAATTATTCCATTAACTATGTCAGTTAGGGATGGGCAAGTTATGCTGTAGTAACAAATAATATCAAAATTTCAGGGGTTTATCACAACATAAGTTTTTTGTTTTTTTTTTTTTCACTCATGCAAAAACTGATGTGGGTCCAGGACAGCTGTGCTCTAGAGTATTGAATTTGCACCATAGGCTGTTTTGATCTTCTAGTCCCACCCCCATCCCTACCCCAAAACAACTGGAGGCTTCTAGGTTCAGCAGGG
>NW_006773367.1:490964-501040 GCF_000442215.2 Lipotes vexillifer | reverse complement strand
AAAGAGAGGGCAGGAGGATATAAATGCCTCATCTTAGAAGTGTTGGGTGTCACTTCCAGTCACAGCCCACTGGCTAGAACTGGTTACATCATCCTGCCCAACTGCAAAGGGAGTCTGCCTGGCCAAGAAAAGGTGAGGAGAACCTAAGTATTGAGCAGCACTAGTAATGTTGGCCATGTTTGCTGAAAGAGTTTTTATATCTTCTTTCCCAATTTTTGTGTCTATCATTACATTTTTTGTTCTTATTATATTTGTTAAAACTTCTAAGGAAATACTAAGTTTATTACTATCCCTGGCATTGACTATCCCTGTGATTTCCAATTTTAAATCAAACGGCTCTAGCATTTTGTAACTTTGGTTTCTGGTTTCTGTATGTTTTACATCATGTAATTAGTTTCTCCCTATTGCTCCCTTGCCTGGGGTTTTTATTAGCAATGGCTGCTAATGTCTTTTCAGCATTGTCTGATATGATCATATCTTTTTCTCTTTTAATTTATTGGTACAGATTATGTGGCTACATTTCCTGCATTTGGATCTCTAGGATAAATCCCTCCTGGTCTTAGACTGCTATTATTTTGAAACTTTGATGTGTCTCAATATTATAGTGTCTGCATCTGGGTGGGTGGCACCCCAAACAGCTCATCCACTCAACCATTGACTCATCTGACCGTGAGAGCCAAGTGCACATGATGAGAAATCTGGGAAGTCAGCTGCCACCTGATATTACAAAGAGTATGTGCACACAGAGAGGATGGTGTTGACGTTACATGTATTATCCAAGGAATAAGGGTTCTGTAGGGATACCCTCTCCTACGTTCCCTTAAAAGTGGGGGTCAGAACCACTTCTCTGACAAACAGACAAACATACTAAAGGCCCAGATTAAAAGCAGGATGGCAATGCCATGACTGGTGCTCAGAGAGAAATGCCAATTTGTGTTTACTCGCGTGCATGTGTGAGTGGATGTCTGTGTACCTGCATGTGTGTATGTGAGTGCATGCATATATATGTGTGGGTGCATATGTGTGTCTGTGGGTGTGAGTGCATGCACGTGTGTTTGAAGGTACAGCCAGGAATAGATGGGGGTAAGTATTTGGAAATGGTTTTCCAAACTATTACATTCTGTAGTTATGGTAATGACCTTGGGCATTCTCCTGAAGAGTAACTGGAAGTTTTTAACTGGAGTAGTGATTTGGTCAGACTTAGCAGCAGCATGGAGGATTACTTTAGAGGAGTGATTCCAAAATGCTGTCCAAAGTTGAAAAAGCTTCTGAAGTTTCCCTTGTGTAGTAACTTTCTGTTGAAATGAGAAGAAAAATAGGACAATGTATTAAATTCTTTAAAAATCTAAATGCATTCAATTTAAAGCCCTCTATTCTCCAGTTATTTCCACCCTGCCTTTGTGGTTTCAAAGTTCCATTTATTTAATAAAACACTAATGTTAATAGTTGGTAGTAAGGATTTTTTTTTATTTGTTTGTTAATATTTGACAAAATTAAAAAGTTGGTATCTTTTTTCAAAGATAATCCAAATTTTTAAGAAAATGAACTGATCTGTGAAATCCCCAAGTCTGGGAACCACTGGCAGGATTATTTAACCAGAAATATACCTTTGTAATTTTTTCCCAAAATACAGACTCCTGGGCCTTGGGGAAGAATTCAAGTGTAACAGAACTTGCACAGGTATACATATTTTTCAAAAGCCTCCCAAGTGATCCTGAGACACTTCCCAGGCTAAGAACCTATGATTTAGAGAAAGAGTTGGGAAACACCTAGTGGTCAGCAATGGTGAGAAACTCTAAGAAGCCAGGGCAGTGGGAATACAGGAAGGTTGGATGCGAGAGACTTTTTCTTAGATGGAATTAATAAGACTTGGAATGGTCCTTGAGGGGGTTATAAGGAAAGATGGAGTTCAGGAGAAGGCCTCAGATCTTCAGCTATGGGCATGACCCAACTTGTTGTGCATGAATGGGGTTCCCATCCATACGAGATTCCCATCCTACTTTGTTCCCAAGAATTCATTCCTCTTAAGAAAGCAATGGAGAGATAAAGAGAAGACTTGTAGAGAGAATGGGGTAGACCTGCAGGATATGAAGTAGGATTAGAATTCTAGAGTAGATGTTGTTTAGTTTCCACTGGTTGTCTGCCACCATGTATTCATATTCTCTAGTCATAAGAACAAAAATAAACAGGTGAGAGGACACCTATGACTTAAGCCTTCAACTAAGTGGTAAGCATCCTAGCCACCCCCCAATGGCCAGCTGACATATTGCAAAGTCCCCAAAAGGGCACAGATCTGCTTCTTATGGCTTTCTATCTGCCATATTGCTAAGCACCAAGAGGTAGGCGGTGCTTATCATGTACCTTTTGTTCTTTCTCCGAACCACTCAACACTCTGGGAATATCATGTTCTATTTTAAGGCTGCAGAACTTTTCCATATTCTTTAATCTCTCAGGGTCTCTGTTCCCTTTTCTATAGTATAAGTGGTTTTGACTAGTTCTGAGTTGGCTAATATAGAAGACAAGCAATAAGTTCTGATCTTTCAAGCATTCAGCCTATCAAATCTTTTACTGACTGCCTGTGATGGGCCATCAGTTGGATATGGGATGTGAAGAAAAAGGAAGAGTCCAGGTAGATCTTTAACCCAAGTAATTGGGTATGATGGAAAGTGTATATGTGATTATCTATTGGTGCATAACAAAACCACCTCAAAACTTAGTGCCTTAACACTACATTCTTTGTTATTTCTCATGATCCTTTGGGTTGACAGGGCTAAGCTGTGCTGTTCTTTCATGGGGCAAGACCAGAACTAGGGTGAGGTGAATGAAGTGTCTAGGGTACAAGATGTAAAGGGCACTCACTCTCAAGGTCCCTGCAGCATCACGATGAAGAGTGGCCCCCACTTGCCACAACTAGAGAAAGCCCTCGCACAGAAACGAAGACCCAACACAGCCATAAATTAATTAATTAATTAAATAAATAAATAAATAAAAAGACCAGGTAACAAACACATTTTGGGGGTGGGAAATCAGAAGTCCTCTTGGGGTAAGCTAAGTTTTTGATGCTCATTGATCAATCAAGTGAATACATACACACAGAAATCAGTGAAAGACTGGGATTGAAAATATCAATGTAATTTAGATGTAATTTAGAATCTAGGCACTGGATGAGATCACCTAAGGAGTGAGTTTAGAGAGAAAATGGGCCCCCAGTGAGTACAATGGGGAACAGGAGAGTATAGAGTCCCAGAATCCAAATGAAAAAGCACTTTGAAGAGAAGGTTATCAGTCATGTCCTGTGGTGCCAAAAGGTCAGATAAGATGAGGGCTGAGAGGTGACCATTGATTGGGTAGAGCAAAATTTCAGTCATCCTTGATGAGAACAATGGTGAGATGAATCTCAATTATAGTGAACTGAGGAGATAGCAGACAAAGTGAGTAAAAGCAACTTTTTCAAGGAGTTTTCATAGAAATGAGGTAGTTACTGAGTGGGGACTTGAGGTCTAGGAAACATTTGTTTTGTTTTAAGATACAACAAAGTATAGCTTATTGTAGGTGGATGGGCATGATACAGTAGAAAGGGAGCTAAAAGAACAGCAGAAGTAATTGCAAAGAACGTCTTGAGCAGGTGGGAGGCGACAGCACTGAGACAGACTGGAAACACAGGAGGTGGTGGTCGATGAAATGACATTCCAATTAGAAATTTTGAATTGGAGACTTTCGAGGTGACACAGTTATGGTAATACCTAGATCTAGGGTCCAGTTAAGAGTTGGTGCATGAATGTGAGAAGTCAAGGAACTCAGAGGTTGAGGTTGTCATGAAGAGTAGTGCGGAGAGAAAACCAGTGAGCCAGATGCGGAAACCATGAGGAAAAATGCACCCCTGAGGGAATTAAGCCCGAATGCCCAAATGCACCAGGGATGGTGCTGTGCTATGTCCACTGGACTGAGATGGAGCTGTGTGCCCTGAATGCCCTCCTCGCGCTGTTGCCTGTTAGTGTTGGCCACGAGGGGAATTCTGCACCAGATCTGGAAGTGGCAGCAGCATCACATTCTTTGTAAGCTCTGAAGGTGGGGGAGGCCCTAGCGCTGTGGCAGCTGGCTCCCTTCCTTGCTGATTTAAAGCTCCCCTTAGTTGGGATGGGTCAGCACCTGACCTGAGCTTCCTGCCACTTTCCTACTTCAGCTTCTCTGAGTCCTGGACAAAGTGCGTATCAGCTCCAGGTTTGAAGGTGCCAGCTTCCCCTACGAGTCACCCCCTGTGGCACTGAGGTTGGAAGTGACGAGGGAGATGCAAGTTCCAGTTCACTCCAACTGGTTCCAGTTTTCCTCACAGGTTCAAGGTCCAGCTCTCCTTTCCAACCACCTGTCTGGCCAACCCCAGTGAATTCAGGCTCAACAACAGACACAGAAGCAACAGACTGCACCACCTGCTGCCCAGCTACCACCTTGTGGGAGGTCCCCTCTCCATAATAAATCCTTCATCTGTCTTGCTCATGGACTTTCCTTTGGTCAAGCCCTGGCTGATACAGCATCCGCTGTGATGGACCAACTTCTCCTCTGTGCCTAGAGTGGTACTGTTACTGAACCGGGTTCATTTGCCCGACATGCAGCAAGGCAAACACTGAGATGCCAAGGTTTGCAGCAAAGGGCTTATTCACAAGGCAGCCAAATGAAGAGATGGGAGAACAAGTCTCAAATCTGTCTTTCCGAAGGAGAAGGGCTCAGGGTATCTATGGGATATAGCTGAGCTGTGCGGAGAGTGAGGAAAGGTGATTGGGAATAAGAAAAAGGGGAGGTAATCATCGTTTTGCACAGGCGCAACTAAGCTGCAGGCGTTTTCGTGAGACAAGTGTTCAGAAAATGGCAAATTAGCACGTTCTTAGGGTGGAGTTTTCAGCTCTCTGGTATCAAGAGGTCACGGAGCAGACACTTGAGCATGCTCAGTTGGTGGATGGGTGGTCTTAACCAGTCTTTACCGGCTAGAGCTCAAACTGGACACAGTTGACTCCAAGTTCCTAAAAAACAACTTGAGCAAACATCTTATTGTTTAGGCTACATGACACTTGAAGGACATGCAAATTTTTTGTAGCAAAACTTAAAGCAAGCTTGGTCAGTGAAGGCAGGTTATCAGTTTAATGGATCTAACTGATGTTGACAATAGGTTTCAGTACTGGTTATGTACCATCCTTGAGAGAATGGAGGAAACAGCCACTCAACTCATTTTATGTCTTCTGCGGTTCCCAGGAGCAATCCTAGCTGAGAAGGTTTCCTGGAGGAAAGGTCAGTAGGTGACTGTTGGAGTAGCTGACAGCCATTTACAGAAGCTAGAAGTTTCCAAGGAGGAGAGAAGAGAATAGTTTGGAAGTGGGAACAAGGGAGGAACAACAGCCTGTGTACCCCACTTCAAGGGCTGGTGGGAGGTGGGTTATGGAAGAAAAGGGCTAAATTGGAGGCTGTGCCTCAAAAGACCAGCTGGGATTTGTTTTCCCAGGTTTACTGAGATATAATTAACATATAACATTGTATAAGTTTAAAGCATACAATGTGACAATTTAATAAACATACATACTGTGAAATGTGTACCACGGTAAGGTTAGTTAACACATCCTTCACCTCACATAATTACCATTTTTTGTTGCCGTTGTTATGGTGAGAACATTAAAGTTCTACTCTCTTAGCGACTTTCAAGTGTACAGTACAGTAGTGTTAACTATAGTCACCATGCTGTACATTACATCTCTGGAACTTATTCATCTCATAAGTGAAAGTTTGTACCCCTTGACCAATACCTTCTCATCTCCCCTAACTTTCAGTCCCTGTCAACCACCATTCTACTCTCTGCTCCTATGAATTTTGTTAAGACTCCACATATAGGTGAGATCACACCGTATTTGTCTTTCTCTGTCTGATTTATCTCACTTAGCATAATGCCCTCAAAGGAATCCGTGTTGATGCAAGTAGCAAGATTTTCCTTCTTTCCCCCCCCCCCTATGGCTGAATCATGCTCCATTAGATACACAAACCACATTTTATTTATCCATTCTTTGTCTATTGATGGACACTTAGGTCATTTTTCTATCTTGGCTACTGTGAATAATGCTGCAATAACCATGGGATTGTAGATATCTCTTTGAGATAGCGATTTCATCTCCTCTGGATAAATACTCAGAAGTAGAATTGTTGGGTTATATGGTAGTTCTATTTTTAATTTTTTGAGGAAACTCCATACTATTTTCCATAATGGTTGCACAAATTTACATTCCCACTGTGTACGAGTGTTCCCTTCTCTCCACACCCTCACCAGCATTTGTTATCTCTTGTCTTTTTGATGACAGCCATTCTAACAGGTGTCAGGTGATATCTCATTGTGGTTTTGATTTGCATTTCCCCAATGATTAGTGACGTTGAACATCTTTTCATGTATTTCTTGGCCATTTTTATGTCTTCTTTGGAAAAATGTCTATTCGAGTTCTCTTTCCATTATTTAATCAGATTGTTTATTTTTTTGTTATTGAGTGGTATGAGTTCCTGTTATATTTTGCATATTAATCCCTTATCAGATACGTGGTTTGCAAATACTTTCTCCCATTCTGTAGGTTCCAGCCAGTTTTACTTAGAGCAAGAATGTGGAGATCCAGCTCAGAAAGCAGGCTGGGAACATGGGAGATTTTGCTGAGAACAAACTGAGAGCTCCAGGGGAAGTGGGGTTTTGGGGGGTGGGGGTGGGGTTGGGGGGAAAGCTCATGATGGGAATCATGACTTAAGCTTAAGTCAGCTTAAGGGATGTACAGAGTGATATGGGGATTAGTGTCTGGGTGATGAGAGATGGCTTGGAGGTCCGGTGGCTATCAATGAAAACCTGGATGTGAGGCAAGGTGGTACTCAGTCTCTGGGGCTGAGCGGGGAGGGAGCTCATTCCTCCTCCTATCTCATCATCATAGCCTCCTTTTCAGCCTTGGTCTTTCTGGCAGCTGACAGCCATGCAGGCCTGAAATGCCATGAGACTGGGGTCCTGAGTTGACCCCAGAGCTCTCAAAGCTCTCAGGCCTTGCTGAAATCTTACTGAGAGCTCTATCAAGGCCAGGATGAGGCAAGCTTTACAAACAACAACAACAAAACATGTGGACCTCTAGAATAGGTGTTCTCAAAAGTTGGTTCCCAACAGGCAGCAGCAGCATTCCCTGAGAACTTGTTAGAAATGCAGATCCTTGCCCCTCACCCTCACCCCAGTCCTACTGCATAAGGAACTCCAGGAGAGGGCCCAGCAATCTGGGTTTGAACAAGGCCACCAGGCAAGTCTCACTCACTAAGATTTGAGACTCACTATTTTAAAGGAACTCAACAAACATTGGCTTAAAATGCAGCTGACTGATGTTGTTCTTATGAGCCTAAAAATCACAGAGTATTAAAAATGAAAGGACTTTTTCAAGTGTCCAATCTGGCCTTGAACCTTACAGGTGAAGGCTTCATGTCCCAGAAAAGTATTGTGGCTGGTTCAAGCCCTCCTGGCAGGATGGAGATTACAATTCCAAATAACCAAACCAAACCAAACCAAAGACAAAAACAAAACAAAACAAACAAACAAAACAAACCAATAGTACTTATATTGGAAAGAATAAAGCCTTACTCTTCTCCAAACTACAGAACTGAAACCAAGAGAAATGGCAAAATAACATATTTCAGCCCAGAAATTCCTCTAACACCTAGAATCATCCTAAAATAAACGAAATGAGGTATTGGGGGGAGGTCATGCCAGTTGGTAATATAGATTGCAATTGTTGTTTGTGTGTTTTCCATTATTCAAGTCAGAGCAACAGGGTCTGTCTCACTTCAACCTGGCTCTTTTGAGGTTTGTTTGGTTTAGTTTTGTTTTGGGGATTGCAGAGGTGCAGCTTCCTAAGGCAGACCCTGAGCCTCTGAGGAATGCAGCAGGCTCCGCAGGAACAGGAGGCTTTTCTGCAGCCGAAGTCTGCAGACGCTGTGTCTCTATTCTAACTTTTGCCATTCCCATCTCACCGGGCCCCCGGGGAGAGGCAGACAGCCGAACTCCGTGCGCACTGGAGCCCCGGCTCCCTCGGCTCCTGGAGAGGAGATTTAGCCTTAATTTTTGTGACAGATGGAGTTGATAGTCTCTCCACGGAAAGGGGAAGAAAAAAGCACCAGTTTTTGACAGGCCGCAGACGCCGGGTGCCTCTGGTGGTCGAAGGCTGCGTTGCGCCGCAGTTAAGGTAGTTCGCAAACTCCCACGCCTGGATCGCAGAGGCTGCTGTACCTGGGCGGTTTCCCTTAAACCGAGAGAGATTGAAACATGCGCTTTAATAGAAACCTTGGAGGGTACCAATTTATCCCCTTCCTCTATGTTGTGACTGCGGCCAGATGGTACTGCTCAACATCCCTAAAGATTTTTAACACTATTACTGTTTTTTCATCGCCGTCCGTGTTAGAAACCTATATTCTTTAAAAAAAATTAATTTGGCTTATTGGATTTCTGGCTTGCAATTGGAAATGATGTCTGACTCCAGGACCATACTTGCCATTGGCACCAGGGTGCTGGGGGGTGAAGGGTTGGTAGAGGAAGGATTTGCAAATATCTCATCAGTATCTCCCTGACTAAAGCGTGTGCCTCTTTCTTGTGTGTGTTTGGATTTTTTTTTTTTAAGTTTAAACACCCCGCATCAAATTCTCTGATTTCTCTCCTCCCCCTGTGATGATCAGGCAAAGATGGGGATCTCGAAAAACAAACTGAATTCTGAATCCAGTAGAAAGCACACATGGGGGCCAGGGACAATTAATAAAAGTACCTAAAAAAAAAAGAAGAACCAAACAAAAAGGACCGTGGACGAGTCGGTTGCAAACAGCTGCCCCTGAGCTCTGCCCTCTGGTTCTGTGCGCCAGCAAGGGCTCCATATCCGAGCCTCCTTAAGAGTAGGAGGAGCTCCCGGGCCTCTGTCAGGCTCCTTAAGCCGCTCCTTTCAAGCCCTGAATGCCTGAATGTGAGCTGCCCACCACCCTCCCCGCCCTCCCCCACTCCGCAACCCCACCCCAGCGGCTCGTAAAAAAAAAAAAAAACCCCCCAGGGGCTCGGAAAAAAAAAAAAAAAAAGTTTCAACAACAACAGGCGGGACCAATAGCATCTCGAAAAGCCGGGAAAGGGGGCCGAGCAAAGGGCGAAAGAGAGTGGAGAAAGGAGAAAGCGGGCAGGCTCGGAGCGCGCGGGGCCAGGGCTCGGCGAGCCGGAGGAGCGTTGCTAATGTTTTTGTTTGTTTGCTTTTCCATGCATGCATAATGAGGGGGCACCGCGGCACCACGCGGGGGCTCCCGGCCCATTTTTGTATTTAAAGCCTCGCTGCGAGCGAGTCTGCAGCCAGGCTCAGCGGATCCGCTCCCCGGGCTCCTTGTCACCCGAGAAGCCGCCGCCGAGGGAAGCCCGGGAGCCGCTCTCCGGCCGCGCTGAGTTTCCCGTTCTCCCCGCGCGGGAGGGGGAGGGGACGCGGGCGGCCGGGCCGCGGGAAGGCGGGCAGCGCCGGGACGCGAGCCAGGAAGCGGCGCGATGCGAGAGCCCGCGGCGGCGGCGGCGGCACGGCGCTGAGCCTGGGAGGAAGGAGCCGCCGCGGCCGCACAACGGATCAGCAGGCGCGGAGCAAAATGCACCAACGGCGCCGCGCGGTCCCGCAGCCCCGCCGCGACCCCGCGGCCCGCAGCCCCCCGGGGCGGCAGTGAGCGCCTCCCGCCACTGCCGGGGGCCGACCGGAGGAGTTCTCCGCGGCCTTGCACTTCTAGGAAGCCCCTGCAGTCCCAGCGAAAGCCGACCTTCTGCAAGCAGCGGGGCACCAGCCAGCGACGCGCATGGATTTATGAAAACACTCATGCAAGAAGTTGGCAGGACTGGGGCAAACTTTTCCGCCGGCTCCGCGTCCGCCGCTCCCCGCGCCTCGTGTCCTTTCCGCTCCTCGCCCGGCGGCCGCCGCTGCCCGCGATGGTGGCAGGGCTGCTGGGCGGCGGCGGCGGGGCCCGCGGGGGGACCGTGCCGGGCGCCTGGCTGTGCCTGATGGCGCTGCTGCAGCTGCCGGGCTCGG
>NW_006773367.1:483287-490762 GCF_000442215.2 Lipotes vexillifer | reverse complement strand
CCACACGCGCCGCGGGCCCGCCTTGGAGGACTGTGACTGCGCGCAAGACGAGAACTGCAAGTCCACCAAGCGCGCCATTGAGCCGTGCCTGCCCCGGACGAGCGGCGGCGGCGCGGGCGGCCCGGGCGCGGGCGGGGTAATGGGCTGCACCGAGGCCCGGCGGCGCTGCGACCGCGACAGCCGCTGCAACCTGGCTCTCAGCCGCTACCTGACCTACTGCGGGAAGCTCTTCAACGGGCTGCGCTGCACCGACGAGTGCCGCACGGTCATCGAGGACATGCTGGCCGTGCCCAAGGCGGCGCTGCTCAACGACTGTGTGTGCGACGGCCTGGAGCGGCCCATCTGCGAGTCGGTCAAAGAGAACATGGCCCGCCTGTGCTTCGGCGCCGAGCTGGGCAACGGACCGGGCAGCAGCGGCTCGGACGGGGGCCTGGACGACTACTACGACGAGGAGTACGACGATGAGCAGCGCGCCGGGGGCGCGGGCGGCGAGCAGCCGCTGGACGACGACGACGGCGTCCCGCACCCTCCGCGCCCGGGCGGCGGCGCTGCTGCGGCGGGCGGCCGCGGGGACCTGCCCTACGGGTCCGGGCGCAGGAGCAGCAGCAGCGGCTGCCGCTCGGCGCCCCGAGGCGCCTGGACCCCGCTCGCCTCCATCTTGCTGCTGCTGCTGGTACCGCTGCTCTTTTAACACTCGCGCCCCCCCGCCGTCGGCCACGGGAGGGTCGGCACCGGGGCACCTGTGGCTCGGGAACAGAGGGGTGGTCGGGGGTATTTTCCAAAACGTTTTCTAGGTGGTTTCTGCCTAGCCAGTCTCCCCGCCTTGACTCTTGGCACGACCCTCGCCTCCGCTCCCGAGCAGGAATTTTTGGACATCCTCCCCTGCCCCCATTCCGGGTTCCAGACACTCCCCGCAGAAACCAGCCTAACTCCGGACCCCCGACATGAAACGGGCCTGGGAGGACAGAACCGTAGTCCTGGATTCCGAAGAGAGGATGCTGACCAGTGGGGTCTTAAGAGTTTCAAGGGACTGGGTTCGGAGCAGGGGTTTTGAAGGAGGATTTATATTTGCAAAGGGGCTGTTTATTAGCGTTTCTCCTGCGAGGGGTGGAAAAGTGCCGGTAATCGACTTTTATTGTGGCCAGTGAAGACATAGCAATCGTAACCAATTCATTCGTTTAGTCTTGGTATCCGCGCCCAGAATCCTCAGTTTTTTTTTGGGGGGATGGGGTGGGGGGCGGGCGGGCAAGCATGAGAGGGGTTAATTTTCCTTAATTAGTTTTGGGTAATTTTTAGCCCTTGACTTTAATTTCATTGCCACCACTCTGATCTCTTAGCACATTTCTTAGGATTAAGGATCCAAAAATTCTGATCTAAACAGTTGCTAGTGGTGTTGAACAATGCAACTTTTTATTTAAAAGAGCTCTGCACTGCCATCTATGAAAGCCTCTATGATTGTTTTGTTGTCATTTTCTTTACATCAAGAAATTGTACGTACAAATATGCGGAGAATATATATTGCCTCTGCTTTTATCAGGGCGCTCACCCCTGGTACTTCGTATATAAAATATATTAAAACTGGGGTTTGTTACCAGTTGTTGTATTTTGTATATAGAATTTTTATAAATTGTATGCTTCAGAAATAATTTATTTTTTAAAAGAAATTTAAAAACTTAAATCCGCATCCATGGTACACCTTTCCTCCCTGAAATGTAAAGAATCCGTTTGTCACCAGGGATCCAAAACCACAGTCCGTTGTGAAGTGTGCTCTATCTAGAACAATTTTGAAATGTACAGTGTATTTTATAGATTTGAAGTTAACATTCTTATTTTCAAGAGAATTTATGGACATTGTAGAAATGTATAAACGCATTTCCAAACTGCCTTAAACATTGTATTTTTATAGACATTGTTTTTTAAAAAAAAAAAAGTCTTATGTTTTAAGTAACGGTGGCTTTGTGTATTTTTTTGTTGTTGTTATTTGATTTTATTAAAATGTGTACATCAGTAAAGAGTTTTAAATAATGAATATGGTGTAGTTACTTTCCAGAGTTACATTGTGGTTAACCCAATAATGGGTGAGTAGGGGGGTGGAGGAGCCACTGGGAATCTATCAACCATCAACTGAAATTAAAATACAGTACAAGACAAGAAATGAGGGCTATTATTTCTGCCTTCAATTTAATGAACAATTAGACATCTGTAAATGAGGCAGCTACAAGATATAATTTGACTGGTCTTCATTGATATTTACATTTGTGGAGAGGCTTCACATTATTTGGGGCTAACCCAGACATTTCTTTCCCCTCCCCCTTTCCACTGGGACCCTCCCCTTGCCCCCCACCCTCCGGAGCGTCCTCTCTGGCTATTAGACATTCTCATACAATCAAACATGCCAATAACATCTGTTATCAATAGGTCTTAGGAAACCTGGGAAACTCAACTTCAAAGTCATTTTCGCACTTTGAGTAAAAAAGTACAAAATTTTGTTACAAAACATTCGGGCGGGCAAAAGTAAACACACTGGGGAGAGGAACAATTACCAGAACTTGTAATATTGTTGTGAGGAGTTGTTTAGCAGTGGGCTGAAGGCTGGGCTCCTGCCAGAGCTACTGATCTACACTCAAACGCCCTTAGATAAATAATTACACTCTTAAGCTGTGTCGAGTGCTGATACACTTGACCTTGTAAATAGAAATGTTTGCAGTAGGAATAAACTCCGGCATTGGAAAATCTTTTAAACATTAACACAAAAGAGAGCGCTCTGTCCTCTGGGGATTTGAGTCTGAACCTCGCCAAGCTAGGCACTTGCAAGGGGGAAAAAAAGTTTATTTATCTTCTATTCCTGGTGTTTATTTAAAGCTTTTCATTTTAAACTCGGTGATTGGAAGGCAAGTCAGGAGTTTAAAAGTCACCACAAATAAACTTTGTCTGAGGGGTCGACAGATTAGCAAGATCTCGTGTCTCTTTATATGATATTAACATGTGCTGAGAAAACACAACCAGATTTTTCTGCTGCCTGAAGTAATTAACAAAGCTATGCCCCCTTCCAACTTCCTCCCACCCACTCCCACCCCCTACTTTCGAGGTTCTTTTGCCTCTAATTCACTCTCTTCCCAGCTTTTATGGAGGGCTTCGAGGCAATTCTTATTGCATCTAAAACCAAGATTCATATATGCATAGCATCAGAAAGTCTGAGATAGTTGTGGTGTCAGACCAGCCCAGGAGAGTGGTGTGTGGCTAGTACCCCATCACCTGAATGGTTGAGTAAACATATTGTTAAAATAAAGCTGAAAGCGTTATTTCTTTGGGAAGTGAACAAAGAGTATTCCAAGAGACTTGTGAATTAAATCAGCTTTCTTTACAAAACGACGAGTTAGCAAATGCTTCTGCGTTTGTCCTTAAATATATTTAAATCATCTCCTCCTCATGTTATTTTAACACATTCTTGACTAAAAGTTAAGTCTTTGTCCCAGTAAAAGGCCCAGTTTTCCCCAGTAAGAAGTAAAAGGCATTAGCACTAGAAAAGGATTGATAATTAACTGCTACAATAAACTCACGACTTGATTTTACAGGGTCCTGTCAAAAGCATCTGCCTGGAGTAAATCAACACAGCTCGCTCTTGGGGAGTGAGGACATGAGGCTTTATGCTTTCTTCCTTGGAGAAAGTGAACACTGATCGGTGGTCCATTTTAATTTAAACAGTTCTATTCTGGAGCCCAGGGGCCCCTCATCCCTCTGCAGACCTAGTAGATTCCAGAACAGGTTGCTGAGATGTTAGGTTACGGGATTGTAGGTTGCCATCTGTTCCTAGACCGAAAGGATTTTTACAGTTGTTGACATCTGTAATATCTCATGGTGTCTGGGGAGCCTTTGGAATTTTGGACATTTGAGACGGCCAAATGTCTCATGGAGAATGCCTGGAAGTACCATTACTGAAGGCAAAGGTATCCCTGACATTTCCCGGAGATCTTAAAAAGCGCCAGACTTCTAACAGAAGTCTTCCAGAGTGAGAGCAACTCCTTTTGGATTTCATAGAAAATCTGTGTCCTCCCGCCTGCTCCCATTTCCCCATTAGCAGGTTTGCATTCTCAGTGACAGTTTATTTGTCTTTGGAGGCACTTCAGTGACAAATGTTTAAGGGAGTGTGGGACAATGGTGGAGAACAAGGGGGCAGTTCATTGAGCTGACAGTGACCATACAGTAAATGGAAGGAGGTTCAGGCTTCACTGCTCACCCAAGGACATGGCAACGCTTTTGTGTATGACCACAATGGACATAACATAAGGTCTCTGTTTATTTTCACCAATATCTAGCAATGTACGTGGGCAATATACGTATGTCAAGTGAAAAAATGGCTGGAGGGAACTAAATTCTTGCACTAAGTGGTAGGACATCCCTTAGCATGGGCAGGGCCCTGACCAATGTCCATAAGTAAGGAACAGCTCCTGGTGCCAACTGCCACAAACTTAAGGGGACACCACGCTCTGACACATCTGGGGTGCACTGCAACTCTCCCACTGGGGTCCACATGGGTGAAGACGACTTAGAACCAGCAGTCTCTCTTGGTTGAAGAGTCAAGAGAAACCGCATGGACTGGAGGGGGTCTCTTTCTCACCACTCCCAACGTATGCACCCCGACTCCATCCCAGCAATGCTGTGTTGTATAGAATAAAAAGAGGGGGAAAGTGACAAGAGAACTTTCAGAGACCTCAAACTCTGCATTGAAAACCTTTCTACTTTCAACTTTACCTTGCATGATTAGTTCACTGGTTTCAACCGTGGAAGTTCTCAAACATAACCTCGTGTGCCCCTTTTTGAGCCCATAGAAAGAAAAGCACACATTATTTGGTTTTTGACCTCTTACGCCTAGGACCTTCTGAAACATCGTCAGCTGACCCGGTTTCTCCCAGCTCCCCAGAACAAGGTTGTTGGGAAGCATCGTGTTACAATGTGAAGCATCGTGTTACAATGCTTATGGCCCAACAGCAGTTCCCGTTCCTGGAGGCTTGGGTTTCCAGTGGGTCTTGCAGCCTTGTGAGTTAAGTAAAGTTGGAGGTTACTGTATTCTATTGGAGGGGTTGCTTCTGCTGGACAGTTGAAAAGCTTCACCCCTGACTATTTGAATGACATAAGTAATGTGCTATTAGCATAAATACCTTCTAAGGCATCCATTTAATCAATTTCTTAAATAACAGAATGATCTACTACAAAATAGTGGACTGTATACACTATATTTTGGCACAAAGATGGTCATTCTCCCACTAGTAACCAGGGGCTCTAAATAAATGATTTCAACAATGTTTTATTAAAGGACGACAAGAGCCCTCGAGCTGCATTAATCGGGGAGAAGTCGAGTGGCACTTTTGTTATGGAAATGTTAAGCACATAATAGCACTGCCAAACAATGTGCAGCCACTTCATTCTTTCAGCCAAGCTGACACCTCTTAAAGAGGAACTGCAGGGAAGGATGTGGGAAAGATCTGTTTTGCGAGGAAGCTTTCAGCTAATATTTTGGAGGGCTACCTCCAAACCCTGTGTAATATGCATGCAATGGAAGCAAGAAAGGCTGCTGAGATACTGGAAGGGTTTCCTTACCTTATTTCAGGAGCTTGGGCTCCATAAGAAAATCAAATGTCTACATGTTTTGACAAGGCATTTGTAAAAATTATATTTTGGTGATTTTGTAGTGCTGCGAGTCCAATTTTATAATGTGGATCAAAGACAGTTTCTCTCAACGTTGCTGATATATACTGTATGTAGCTTTACCGAGTTCCCCTTAAGCAAACAGGGTGAGTCTGCAAACAGGTGAAAACACACGTCACCAAGGACATCTTCAATCTGTAACAAAAAATAAAGGCATATTATCTATTTCCAGACTTTATGGACACCATTATATTCTCTGGTTATTAATATGAATTTTTCTAAGTTTATTTCTATATTTAAATATAATATATTTGTGGGTTCTTGGATGGCAGAATGGAGTCATATCTCACAACCAAATCCTATTGTATATTTTGATCACTGATCAGATGTTACTAAGTACCATAATAAGAAACATTTCAGTGAGATTTGAGGACTTTCTCATAGACACCTCTGTTATGAAAACACCAGTCAATTAACCTTAATTTTAACCCCTGTCTGCTCTTACCTATCAGGTAGTTACACCTGTTTGGAGCATCCTTCTGTGGTGAACATTGAAGTAAGCTCTTAGGGTGACTAAGACCTATGTCTATAATCCTGATCAAGTGAGGGGAGGGGAGGGGAAACAAAAAGAGTTTGCTTGGTTCCATAGGCATCTGTTGAGGGGCTACCAGTGTGTACATGATGCAGTCTCATCCCTGCACAAGCTGGCCATCAGGATGTGTCCTTTCAACCTCAAATAGAGAGCATAGAGGAGGATGATTGGATGACTTAGCCTGACTCTGGCTGTAAGGAAACTTGGAGAAGGTGACACTGAAGCTAAGTATGAGGACAGGAATGGACATTAGCAAGAACAGTGGGGAAGACATTTCCATCAGAGTGAACCACACGTCCTAAGACATGGAGGGATTGAACAGCATAGTGTGTGTGTGTGTGTGTGTGTGTGTGTGTGTGTGTGTGTGGTGTGTGGTCGTGTCACCACCAAAATATAAAGTGGGAAGTAACAAGGTTGGGGCTTGAAAGAAGGGCTAATACCAGGTCACAGAAGCCTTGAATGTCATTCTAGGCATTGACATTACCCTGCTCAGTGCCCATGACAGGAAACCTCTGAGAATTCCCAGCTGAAGACTCCAGAGGTTTACCTTCTTGAACAGAGTACGTGATGGTTTTAAGGCATGAAGACCAGAGACTGGGACAACAGTTACTGCCAGGTCCCATAAAAAAAGAAAGGCAACTGAGCTAGAATAGTGGCAGCAGGAGGAGGGAGAAGGCAGATTCAAGACACTAGGACTGGTCAAACATGGAGGGTTCAGGGAGGGCGGAGGCTAATACAACCTCTGGACTGCTGGGTTTCTGGCTCAGAAAACTGGTGGATGGTGTCATGTTCCGTCCTCAAGGAAGAAAGATTGAGGGGCTAGTTGTGTTTGAGGATATAAGGAATATCCAGTTGGCGGTGCACAGCAGAAAACCAACTACAGGGCTGAAGCTCGAGGCTGGAGTCGGACTTGGAGAGTGGTCATGGTGAAGACTTCTAGGAGTGAGGTACCCAAAGAGTGCAGAGAGAAGAGGGCAGTGGGCAGAGGAAGGAGTGCCCAGGAAAGGAATCCCAGAAGGGAAAAGAGAAGGTCAGAGGCATCTTAGGAGGAGCAGGAATATGAAATCATAAAGTTTCTGGACATGGACAGCTAAATTTGAAAATGCTTAAGAAACCAATACTATTGCTTAGAAAGAAAAATGAATTCACTGGAGTTCTAAGAAAATATGTGACCAAAATATTCTTCATTATAACAGTAGTAGTAATCATAATTATAATCACAACTAACTGTAGGGAA
>NW_006773367.1:435046-483262 GCF_000442215.2 Lipotes vexillifer | reverse complement strand
GTAGGGAAATAAAAAGTACCAAAAATATGCCACGGCAGTAATATAATAGTAATAATAAAAAATAATGATAGTTAATATTATTGAGTGATTATTATTATGTGCCACACAGTGCTGAGCATAAAACATTTCATCATTACAGAAACTTCATGTTGTTTTTATTATTATTTCCATTTGACAGATGAAGAAGCTGATGTTTAAGTAAATTGACCAGTGTTATTCAGTGCGTAAGTTGGTGAATATACAATCTAGGTCTGTTTGTGTCCAGAGATTGAGGTCATAGCTTTTGTAACGTATTGATTCTCAAAAGGTATATGGTGGCATTACAGGTAATTATTATTTTCTTCCTTATATATTTATATGTTTCCCAAATTTTATCATGAGTATATATTACCTTACTCTGAAATTTAAATGTGGTTTAACTAGTAGTATTCAGAACCACAAAGAATAAGAAAGTGTAGTTTCACACCTGTGATAACTGCTACCTTTACTTACACTTCAGAGGGCTGTGCCCACCCTTCCCTTCTGCTCAGTCTACCTCAAATTCTCATGAAGCCTCAAATTCTCATGAAACCTCAAATTCTCATTTTGAAGCCTAAAATAATTCAAACTGTAAAATTACTCTATTTGAAAAAGCACATGACAAATAAAAATAAATCATAAAAACATTGCTTCTTGTTAGAGCAAGAAAGGTCTCAAGAGATCTTTTATTCATCAACTCATTCATTTTTTCATTCATCCATTCATTCAATCAATGTTTTCTGAGCACTTACAATGGGCCGAGTGACACTCTAGGCACAAGGGACACAGCAGCAAACCAAAAAGTGAAACTTCCTGTCCACAAGAAGTGCAGGCCATGCTAGAAACCTGTTTTCTGAACTTTTAGCCTTGTGCTTTGTGGTCTTGTAAGAAGACCGTTCATTCTTCCTCTATTAAAGAAGGACCACACCATCTTCTGTCTCTATATCTGTTCACTAAGCGTTTTGTTTATCTTTCCTTTCTCAAAATGTGTTCGTGCCTCACAGATACATGTGGGGAAATATAAACTTTCATATGTATGGCTAATCATTCTGGGTTTTTTAAATATGTTTTACAAGGGGAAGAATTAAATCCTATAATTTCCAGTTCATTGTAGTTGTCTTCTAGGAAAGTTCTGATAGAAGAGTTAAGCCAAAAATTATTATAGCACTTTTAGGAGCTAAAGTATGCCCTAATTCTTGACATGTGCCTAAATGAAAATGTATGATTATATTCTGGCAGAACAAATTATCTGTGAGTAAATTAATCACAAACTTGCGTATTATTTTTAAAAATAACCATTAGTAAGCTCTAGAAATAGACAACAGGCTCATGTGTCATTTAAATTGCCAAATGGAGTCCTTGTTCACTGTCACCCGACTTTTTTTTCTTTTCACAAAATTCAGTCTATTGAAACAAATAGTATTTTTTTTTAAAAAGAACTGCTGATATTTAGGATACTGACAGGAAATTGGTTATTTTATTACTTGGTTTCTGTTCATAATAGACCACCCCAAAACTTAGTGACTTAAAGCTGTTATCATTTATTTGTTCACGATTTTCTTGGTAGGCAATTTGGACTGGACTCAAATGGGAAATTCTCTGCTGACCTTTTCTGGGCTCACTTGGCTATGGTTAGCTGGGGGTCAGGTAGGGAGAGGGTGTGTTCTTGATGGCCTCATTCACATGATTGGCAGTTGGCTGGTGTGACAAGGGCAGCTGAGACATGTGTTCCTTACATCTAGCAGGCTAGCCCAGGTTTCTTATTATGACAGCTGGACTCCAAAAGCACCAAGAGAAGGAAAGCACCAATGTGCAAGCACTTTTCAAGCTGCCACTTGCATCACATTTGCCAATGTCCCATTGTACAAAGCAAGTCACATGACCAGGCCCAACTTCAAGGGTAGAGAGATAGACTCCACATCTTGATGAGAAGAAAGGCAAAGTCCAGTTGCAAAGGAGCATGCACTCAGAGATGGGAAGAATTATAGAAGCCAATTTGTAAACACTTCCTCAATAAAGAATATATTCCTAGAGTTCTGCTGGCATGATAGGAAGAAAAAAATGGAAGAGAGCAATTTATAGCTTTAATTTTCAGAATTTATAGAATGGTAGATCCAAAAAGCTAAAAAAGGCCTGAAATAGTATTCTATTTTTTTATTCACAAAAGCTTGCAATGTGATATGATACCTAGTAGGACCATTTCTTCACTTTCTTCTACTTCAAGACGTTTTACTTTATGTAACACTGTACTTTTTGTTTCCAGAAGAATTTTAGATTTAACTTCTGAAATTTCTTTAAAAAGCCTTTGTTGAAACTGATTGGGATTGGATGTAATTCATAGATCAATATGGAGACAAGTGGTAGCTTTATAATAGTGAGTCTTTCCATCTTTCCAATTAGATAAATATTATATTGATCCATAAATAGGTCTTACTGTAAATTTTATATCTTCTTTTTTATTCAGGTTTTGTTTATTTCTTTTTAGATTTATTTCTAGGTACTTCATAGTTTCTGTTGGATGATGATGGTAATGATGATGATGATGATGATAATGATTACGTTGCCTAATTCATCATTGCTGATTATAGGAAACTTGGGTTTTGTATGTTGTTCTTGTATCTAAACACCTTGTTGAACTCTTATGGGCTCTAGTTATTGGCAGGAGACTCTCTTTGACTTTCTAGACATATAAAAAACATATTAATGATTCTCAAACTTTTTGGTCTAAGGAAGATTTGTACTCTTAAATACTGAGATTTTGTCTATGTGGGTGTGAAGAGTTAGGGGGCACAGTTTCTAAGACTGCTCTGATTTCTGATACCAGTGCAAGTCTGAGGTTCAATGATTCACTAGGAGGACTCACAGAACTCAGTGAAAGCTGTTATACTCACAGTTATAGTTTATCACAGGGAAAAATTTCATAGAGCAGAATCAGGGGAAGTATTATGTGCAGAGCTCCCATGCTCTCTCCTCATGGAGTCAGGATGTATGTGAAAATACACATAGATTATTGCCAAGCAGGGAAGCTTGCCTGAGCCCAGGGTTCAGAGATTTTTTTGGCTCCGTTATGCACGCAAGATTGGTTGATTGATCGATCAACCAATCATGAGTACATAATGGTTGATTGATTGTAGTTGATCTCAGTCTCCAGGTCGACTGATACCATGTGACCCATAAATCACATTATTGGCCTTTCTGGTATAGCCAGCTCCTACTCTAAGATGTGGCCAACCCCTATCTTAAATGACTTCCTTACTACCTGTTTAGCTCACAACCTCCAAGCAAACAAAAATTACCTCCTAGAAGCTGAAGGCAAAGACCAGACCTCTTTTGGGGCAAGGTTATCCAAGTGGGTTATGTACCATATTATAAGTCAGAGCAGATATATTTTAAATGTAGAATAAATAATTAAAAATAATAAACCTGTTACATGTTAACATAAATAATACGTTTTAATGGAAAGTAAATCTATTTTCCAAGATAAAATTAGTGAGAAGGCAGCTAGATTTTTAGATCTGCTTCTGCGTTCAATCTATTCCAATATGATACATGAGATACTCTATATATATATGTATATGTGGATATATATAAGGCAGGAATAATTTAATTGTCTTTTCAGATAATTGTGGACATTCTTCTTTGGTACACAACACTTAATAAGTGGTAGATTTTTAAATTGTTAATTGTAAGGTAGAATCTGAAACCATATCAATAGACATTTCATAATCTGTGATGTTAATTCTTCTATCTTGACATTTATATGGAAATTTCATCCATGCATGATTTTGTAACACCATCCATTGGTCTTTTGAAAAATATTTCTTATTGAATTATGAAGATAATTCAAATATCAACACATATTAATTTATAATATTAAATAAACAATGTTTGTTAGTATCACCACCAGTCTCATCATAAAATTCTCTAATTATTGGAATTATATTAGGCTCATAGTGCAGGATACAAGTTTTCCAAAATTCTCGTTTTTGCATGCAAGATCAAATGTTATTGTTGTCAACAAATCCTGTTATTTTCCTTTAATTGTGTTTATTTCTAATAAAATGTTTGCCAAATATCCAAGTCTGAATAAAAACTAGTTTATCTTTCATTCTTTCCTGTAAAAACAGTGTTCAATGGAAAATGGCTAGTTCAGTTCACAACTCAAACAACCACACAGGTGTTTTTCCTTGAGAAAAACATTTAATGCAGAAAAAATATATTATGTGTTCTTCCTATTTTGTCATACAGAATATTAAAAAGATGTGTACTCGAGGCTAGAATTTAAATAAAATTTCTATTGTTTCATTAAGAACGTTCTTATGTGACACCACCAAATATTTTTAGTATAAGTGCATGGCAGTGAAGAATATGACTACTGGTATAATTTTGTGCAAGTGCCCTGATTTGTGCTAAATCACTATCAGTTTTAGTCACCACTGCTTTTGCTCCACCATCAAATGTCAACACAGTGAAAAAGGAAAATAGTGTCTTGGGATTATTATGAAAACAGTTTTGACCTCGTGATATGCTTGAAAGTTATTGGGGGATCCTCCAGGAATCCACACACCACTTTTTGAAAACTACTGCTACACTTTTTCCTTTCTAATGTTTATAATATTTATACCTCATAATTAATTTTCATGTCATATTGCCCTGGCTAGGATTGCCAGTACAATGTTAAATAGACAGGCATGATAATAGGTGGCCATTCTTCTTGTATGCTGAAACTAAGAGCATTAGTTCTGTTTCTATTATGATGCTTGATATAGGTTTCTAGTACATGCTTAATGAAATTAAGGAAAAAAATTTTCAGTTTATTTATTTTCAGTTTATTTTTTGTTTATTGGTCTACTGAGAAATTCTACTTCATGAACTATTGTTGGTGATTTATACTTTTACAAAATAAAATCAATTTCATCTAGATTTCTAAAACATTTCTATACATTGTATAAACTATTCTCTTTCAGGTTTTTAATATCTAAATTTTGTGTTTATGTTTTCCTTCTTTCTTAACCTTTTATGTGCCTTCTCTCTTCTGATGTTTTGTTCATGTTATTGTTATTTTTTCAGACAATAAGTTTTGAGTTTCATGTATGAAATTCATGCTGGGATTAATTGTTTCTTCTGTTGTTAATTTTTGCTGTATCGTTACTGATTTCATACTTCTACTTTATTTTTCTTCTTACTTTCCTGGGTTCTTGAGCTAAATGTTTAGCTCATTTATTTTTATTTTTAAACCATTCTAATTAGTTGATTTCTTGATACAACTTTTCCTTTGTGCAACTTTTAGGTCACATCCTACAGGCTTTGATGAGCTATTATTTTATTGTGATTCATTTCCAAAGAACACATCCTTCCCATTTTGATGGCTATTTAACCTTATAATTATCTAAAGTTTTTTAAAGATTTTGGGTGTTATTTTCTCATTTTATAATTTTAATTAAAATGAGTAATGTACATAAGCTTAATAATTTCTATTGACACTTTTTGCAACTTAATGTGATTTTATTTATGGCTGTGAATATGATCAAATTTTATATATATTTTAGGTACATAGAAAAGGAAAGAGTAATCTCTGATTTTGTTAGTGTTCTTCTTTGTAACAGTGTGTTAATTTAATTATCTTAATTCTATATATTTCTTTTTTTGTTGTTTTCTTAAAGAGATAGGTTAAAGTCCCTCACCATGTTGTGGATTCATCTATTTCTTCTGTTTCCATCGTTTTGCATGTATATTTGAAGGTACGGTGTTAAATGAATTTAGGTGCATGACTATTTTATGTTTATGGCAGAAAATACCTTTTAACAATATGAAATGTAACTCTTTGCCCTTTTACTGATTTTGGCCTTTAATTCTATTTTGTCTCAAAATAATGTTGCTATACATGCTTTTATCTTGTTAATTTATACGATTTACTTAAAAAAATAAACTTCACTTTGCTTTTTCACATTGCAGAGTAATACATATACATTGAAATTTAGAAGATACAGTTAATCAGGGAGAGCAGAATAAACACCCATAATAATAACACCTGGAGATAATCTATGTATATTTACGTATAATCTTTCAACATCTATACATATTTAACAAAATCAAAATGTACATTTTATTTTATAATTTGGTTAATATACTTACATTCTCCTTAACACTATTTTGGGAGGTGATATAACTCCTTAAATCTCTTCCTTTTCAATATTTTGTGTTATTTTATTTTAGTTCTTATAAAGAGCACATAGTTGGTTAGGGTAGATTTTATTTGATTAGTTAGTTGATTGGTACTATTTTTTAATCCAATGAAACTTTTATCTTTTCATAAGGGATTTATATCTATTTACATTTACTGGTTATTGGTTTGTTTCAACTTATTCTTACCTTCTTAGTTTGTGTTTTAAATTTACCATGCTTTCCTGTTTTGTTTTGGTTTTTAATCCCACTTGATTGCCTTTGCTGGATTGATCACGTCTTTTTATACTGTTGTTTTGCTGTGTGCCCCCCACCCCCACCCCAACTCTCCCAATTGTTTGAAAGTTATACATTTCATTTCTATTTTTTCTAGTGTTTATCTTAATATTTAATCCATATATTCATTATTTTCTCTCAATGTTTAAGGTTAGTCCATATTGTCCTCCTAAAGAAAAAAATCACTTTTCCTAAGACTTTCTTCCCTCCACCAATTCCATGTTGTGTCATAAATTGTTTGCTCTGTTTTGCTATTCATATTTTTTCCTTGCAATCCATCTTTTCTTACAATTAACAATACATATTACTGGCTTTTTTTTGGTGAAGAATAGCAAAATTGAGGTAATCAATTATATCTACCCTTAGAGAATTGTTATGAGATAAAAGCGAAGTAAGAAAACTTATTTGCCCAGGTAGAACCAAATTTCCTTTTAGGGAAGAAATGGTCTATTTAGGAAGAATCTTGATAAGTTCTTGGGTAGGGAAATGCAGGGGAGGCTCCAGAATGGAAAGCTTGACTAGAGAACACAAAAAGATATTTCAAGTGCTTTTTATGAGAAGTAACCATGACGTTTGGTGAGGAAATCAGAAGTGAGAGGAGAAGAGAATAAGAAAGTGGAGACTGAGATAAGACAGAGAAACATGGCAAGAGACGGAAGCAGAGTGTGACAGAAATAATGGATGGACTTAAAGAGAACAAGGACTATCTAATATTCACTTTAAATTATCGGCTGTATGGAACTTACATACATACGCTTCACTGTTATTTATAAAACTCCTGTAAAAATATACGCTCCTTGATGCTCTTGACTTCTTTTAAGTAATAGAACTGCAGTTCAAGAAGACAAACTGTGGTTTGTCTCACTATAGGTTAGTGTTGGAGTAGATAAACAGATCCAAGATGCAGAGAGAGCAGTGAGAGTACAGGAAAAACAGGAAATTAGACTTAGAGGGGACTAGAAAAAAACGATGCCCTGGGAATTGAGCAGGTTCTAATAGAAAACCCGGGACTCCCTACAGATCTAGGAATGGAGGATCCATATCTTAACGTGAAAGGACATGGGCAGATGGTCAAAGAATGGCAGCTGTTACTGTCCCTGGGAAATGGGGACAATTTCAACCCTACCTTCCTCAGAGAGAAAAATGCATACCAAATGAGTTCATCCTACGAAGTTAATGCTGTACTATAGATGCCCGTTCAAATCTGAAGTGCTATTATGATTATTGGACCTACAAATTATGCTACCCTAGTGGCAGGAATAGAGTCATCTCAAATGTATCAGGCCCCCAGGACTTCTCTTCTTCACCTTCAGATATAAACATTTCCCTCTGGGAAGGAGGTAGATGTAGCTTTCAGTGGAGATAACGTTTAAGGATTCTTTACATATGACTCTGACATTTAGTCTCCCTTGGTGAGTTTCATTTTAAACATTCGTTTTTCATTTCAGCTTGTATAAAACATCCCAGAACGAAGCCAAATCTTTGGAATACATTCTTTTTGTCAACTAAGCACATTCCAGGCATGCCATCTGACGTTAATTTGTTTGTGATGCCACCAGCGAGAATGGTTTCGCTAGGAAACAAATATGCTTGGTCTTAAGTGAGGTCTTAGCCCTTTTGGGCTCTTCGTTCAACCGGTATTTATTAAGTGTCTCTATGTGCCAGGAACTATGCTACATACTACGAAGACAATGTCACAATTATCATTGTCATTATCCTCATCATTGGTCAGCAACGAATAGCAAGTAGAGGGACGGCTGGGCAGTGGTGTGAGTTACCCCACAGTTCTATCAACTCTCTCCCAGCCCTCCAAATAAATATTAATATGAGCTACAATGAAAATGGTGACATGTTTGCTAATTCAGCATGATTTCAAGATAAGTTTCCCAATCTCCCTTGTCATTGGCACCCCTAAGGTCCCAGATACAGAAATTTTGAGATGTCACCGGTAGCAGCAATTTCTCCAGCCTCCTCGTTAGTTCCTCTGCTTCAGCCTTTGCTCCTCTGCTTTCCCCAATTCCTCTTCCATTGGCTCCACTCCCCAGTGATGGCTCTTACCCACCAGTTCAGTCTGTGATGCTGTTGGACAGTCTGCTCCACTCTTGATGTGGCTGCCATTGCAGGGACACTTCTGTGCACACAGGCTGCAGAGGGTGACAGGCTGGCCTGGGCCTGACATGGGCCTCCCAAGCTCAAGTGTCCCTGGTGCCTAGTTGTACAGGATGGGGGATGTTATGGTTGAATTGTTTCCCCCACAAATTCATATGTTGAAGTCCTAAACCCCAGTACCTCAGGGTGTGGAACTTATTTGGAAATAGTGTTGTTGCAGATGTAATTAGTGAAGTTAAAATTAAGTAATACTGGAAGAGACCAAAATGACTGGTGTCCTTATAAAAATGGGAAATTTGGACACAGGTGCACACATACAGGAGAACCTGTAAAGATGAAGGCAAAGATCGAAGTGATGTTTCCACAAGCCAAGGAACTCTGAAGATGGCCAGCAAACCACCAGAAGTCAGGCCAGAACAGATTCTTCCTCGCCACCCTGAGAAGGAACCAACCTGCGGACACTTCGATCTCAGGCTTCTGGTTTCTAGAACCGTGAGACGGTTTGTCGTTTAAGCCACTCAGTTTGTGTTGTTTGTTATGACAGCCCTAGTGATCTAATACAGGGTATTTGAGAAGGAGTTGAATTTAACAAAAGGATACAAACTTTCAGCTATGAGATGGATAAGGCCTGAAGATCTAATGTAAAATGTGGTGATTAGAGTTGATAACACTGTACTGTATAAATGAAATTTGATAAAAGAATAGAACTTAAATATTCTCTCGCACACACACACAAAGCTATAACCATGAGGTTATGGATGTTTTAATTAACTGGGTGAAGGGAATTCTTTCACAGTGTGTCTGTATATCAAATCACCACTATGTACAATTTAAATACCTTACAATTTTAATTGCCAATTATATCTTAATAAAGCTGAAATTTTTTTAAAAAGGAAGTTGCATTTAGAGGGGTGACAGGGTTGTGGTTAAGTTTTTAGGGTTTTTTGTTGAGAATTCTGGTACTGTTGGTATACTCTTTAGTTAGGCTTCATTTTAGAGAAAGCCTATTTCCCCTAATGCAAACATCATATCATATAGTGATAGCACATTATGCATGACAACAGCTCCTTCCAAGGTCACATGTTGAAACTTATCCAGGGTTTCCCAGACCTTAGTATGCACAAGAATCATCTGGGGGAACTTGTTCAAAGTGCAGATTCCTGGGCTCCACTCCTATACCTACTGACTGAACCCGAACCTCTGAGGGCAGAAGCATGACAATCTGTGCTTTTGACAGGCATCTCCTGATTACACCTTGAGGAACATCGATATGAGTTGAAGGAGTGATGGGATTTCATGCAAAGTCTATTGAATGAGGTGGAGGCATCTTTTGGTGTAGTTTTATGAAGAGCCCGAAAACTGCACTGTAGAAGCAGTAAGCTTTTTAGCTAACATCTAAAAGAATATCCCCAACGTACTTATTAGCATCTTCAGTTAAAATGATCTTATAACAGAATCCCTCTCCACAAAAACCACACCATTATAGTTTAATGAAGGAGAAAATTACTTCTAATTGGGTTTATTTCCCCAAGTAAAGGCAAGAGTCAAGAAGAGCCAGAATAATTCAATAAGTGTTCAGCTCCCTTCTAGGCATAAGAGAAAAGAGCAGTGATTGAACCATCCCTGGCCTCACTGAGCTTACACTCTAGAAAGGAAGGTAAACAAGAAACCAAGAACAGATGAGAATTCTAGCCTCTACTGTCACTTACTCTCTTACACTGTGAGTCTCAGTTTTCCTTACGTAGAAAATGGTTACATGGAGATATTAAAAAAGACATCTAAAATTTATGTATATGTGTAAAATTCATGAATTTTTAGAAAACAAAAGATGGTACAATGATTGATTAACTTAAACGTCCTATTAGAGATTTAAAGCTATAGTATTACTCTGGAAAATAGTACTGCTAATACTCTCTGTGACTTGCCCATTCTTTCATAGACATTTTGTCTGTGAATTCTAATTAGAAAAAGGAAAGACTTGATGATTGGATGGTGTTCATTGCTCCTTTTAATAGGCAACACCCAGGACAGAAATGTATTTCCAATTTGCTCAGTTATCCTAACATTTCTACAAGGGCCACAGAGATCAAGTTTCAAGAAAAGTTTTGACCATTGGTTTTCAAACAAGATGGAAAAGTGTTAATAAAAGAATTAACATTCCAAACCACATGAAAAAGTAAAGAAAATAAGAATTCCTGTTCATAACAACTACTAACTATTAGATTTCCATGTTATTCAATAAAGTTTAGGAGACAAATAGCAGGTAGAGGGTAAAACAGGCTGTATTTTCAGTCTAAAGCTAATTCAATTTTGCTAGACAGTGCCAAAATGTAAGTTGCCCCAGCGAGCACTGTCATAAAATCTCACACAATTACAATTGCATAAATTGTTTTGCCAATGTTTACAGATATTTTCTTTTAATATCCATAAGTGTGTATTGCTCAAAACCCAATACTAGACGTGAAAATAGAACTTTGGGGAAAAAACAACAATCCACGCCAAACAGGAAGAGCCAAACTATATATAATTTCTCAGCGAAGCTTGTTTTTCTTCTAAGTTCCCAGCCTCTTATTTCAGGGTTTTGTGTGGCGTTTTAGAAAGAATATCGAAGACACGGTTCCTAAATCCACGGTCATTTTAAGAGGATACAACATGCCTATTAATAATTGTATTACTCCTTTATTATTGCTAAGAATAATGATGGGCTGGAAGCGTTGGCCCCTGAGCCGAATTTATCCTGAAATGTTTTCAATTAACTCTTGGCACTGGCAGGAAAGCATCAAACCTTTCCCAGGCTGAAATATGGAAAATCTGCAGGGAACATCTCAGCAGGAGAGGAATTTCATTAAAACGAGCACATCATAATCCAACGACTTCTGCTCTCCCTCTAAGCCTCCCTATTGATAATGAGTCCGAGGCGATTTTTATGGATTTGCAAAGAGAAATGACTTCATAAGATCTTTTCAGAGAGGTTGCTTTGGGCCACGCCTTTGAATGATTATCTGCTCGCTGATGAAAAAATAGTCATTTAGCTTGACTGTGATGCTGGATAAGAGGCTGGGCTGAAGGGTGTTGAGCTCAGATTCAGTCTGCAGACAGCGGCTTTCTACAGTCACCCTAGGATCTGACACAGCAACAGCTTTTCCCAGGTCTTTGCAGAGTGACATTCTGCTATAACCTGGGTTTTGAATGACCTGCTTGTGGAAGCGAGAAGCAGGCTTCTAAAGATCAACCACCATACAATCAACCAAATTTCAAAGGTGTAAATTTATTTCAGAAAAAGTTCAGTTGCCCTCCTGGATGGGAAGGGCTTGGAAACCACTGAGGAAAGCAATGCAGGGAAGTAAAGGAATTTATTTATGGGTTTTAAAAATGAACATTTCTGTCCTCCACCTCCTACCCCAACTCAACTTTGGATTCCCTTGTTAAATGTGTCATGGGAAAGAAAAGAAAGCTTCAGTTTCCCCACCTGAAAAATCATGACAATGTAATACTACAGAGGCAGGAAGTACTGTGAGTATTAAGAGATATCACATAGGACAAAATGCTCAGCAAGTGTTATTTGTTAGAATATTTTTTTGCCATGTTAAAAAGTAAAACATCAAAATACTTGACCAGTAACCCTAAAACTGTCAAGGTCATCAAAAACAAGGAGAGTCTGAGAAACTGTCACAGCCAAGAGGAGCCTAGGGAGACATGACAAGTAAATGTAATATATCCTGGATGGGATCCTGGAACAGAAAAAATTTTAGATAAAAACAAAGGAAATCTGAATAAACTATGGACTATGGTCAGTAATAATTTATCCATGTTGGTTCATTGATTATAACAAACGTACCATTCAAATGTAAGATATCAAGCAATAACAAGGGAAACTGCAAGAACGGGTAAATGAGTATTCTCTCTACTATCTTTTCAATTTTTCTACAAATCTAAAGCTGTTCTAAAAAATAAAATCCATTCAGACCATACTACAAAGCTACAGTAATCAAGACAGTATGGTACTGGCACAAAAACAGAAATGTAGATCAATGGAACAGGATAGAAAGCCCAGAGATAAACTGATGCACATATGGTCACCTTACATTTGATAAAGGAGACAAGAATATACAATGGAGAAAAGACAGCCTCTTCAGTAAGTAGTGCTGGGAAAACTGTACAGCTACATGTAAAAGAATGAAATTAGAACACTCCCTAACACCATACACAAAAATAAACTCAAAATGGATTAAAGACCTAAATGTAAGTCCAGACACTATAAAACTCTTAGAGGAAAACATAGGCAGAGCACTCTATGATATAAATAACAGAAAGATCCCTTTTGACCCACCTCCTAGAGAAATGGAAATAAAAACAAAACTAAACAAGTGGGACCTAATGAAACCTAAAAGCTTTTGTACAGCAAAAGAAAACATAAACAAGTAGAAAAGACAACTCTCAGAATGGGAGAAAATATTTGCAAATGAAGCAACTGACAAAGGATTAATCTCCAAAATTTACAAGCAGTTCATGCAGCTCAATATAAAAAAACAAACAAACAACCCAATCCAAAAATGGGCAGAAGCCCTAAATAGACATTTCTCCAAAGAAGATATACAGATTGCCAACAAACACATGAAAGGATGCTCAACGTCACTCATCATTAGAGAAATGCAAATCAAAACTACAATGCGGTATCACCTCACACCTATTAGAATGTCCATCGTCAAAAAATCTACAAACAATAAATGCTGGAGAGGGTGTGGAGAAAAAGGAACCCTTTGCACTGTTGGTGGGAATGTAAATTGATACAGCCACTATGGAGAACAGGTTGCAGGTTCCTTAAAAGGCTAAAAATAGAGCTACCATATGACCCAGCAATCCCACTACTGGGCATATACCCTGAGAAAACCATAATCAAAAAGAGTCATGTACCACAATGTTCATTGCAGCTCTATTTACAATAGCCAGGACATGGAAGCAACCTAAGTGTCCATCAACAGATGAATGGATAAAGAAGATGTGACACATATATACAATGGAATATTACTCAGACATAAAAAGAAATAAAATTGAGTTATTTGTAGTGAGTTGGATGGACCTACAGTCTGTCATACAGAGTGAAGTAAGTCAGAAAGAGAAAAACAAATACTGTTTGCTAACCCATATATATGGAATCTAAAAAAAAAAAAAAAAAGTTCTGAAGAACCTAGGGGCAGGACAGGAATAAAGACGCATACGTAGAGAATGGACTTGAGGACACGGGGAGGGGGAAGGGTAAGCTGGGACAAAGTGAGAGAGTGGCATGGACATATATACACTACCAAACGTAAGGTAGATCGCTAGTGGGAAGCAGCCACATAGCACAGGGAGATCAGCTAGATGATTTGTGACTACCTAGAGCGGTGGGATAAGGAGGGTGTGAGGGAGACACAAGAGGGAGGCGATATGGGGATATATGTATACATATAGCTGATTCACTTTGTTATACAGCAGAAACTAGCACACCATTGGAAAGCAATTATATTCCAATAAAGATGTTAAAAAAAAAAGTCCATTCAAAACAAACAAAAAAGTCAGCATTATTTGAAATTTTAAGGTAAACTTTTATGGGTAGCATTCTATCCTACTAAAAGTGAGATCATGTACACATTTTAGAACAGGTGAATAAAGAACATTTATTTCACACACACACACATGCATGCACACACACAACACACCACCACACACACACACACACGCACGCTCACATATGCACACACGTGCACTCACACACACACAGAACCTGCTCCCACTACAGACGCAGAATGCTGGTTATCTCACTGTGGCTTTTGTGGAGTAGGATTCAGAACACTTGTTAGTCAGCTACCTATGTGTCTCATGTGCTCAAGCTATTTCAGCTGTCACGTCCTGGTGGACAGCTCCGGGCCTGCTCTGTCTGTGTCCATTCTGCATGTCCAGTTCCCCACAGGACAGAATTTCTCTGGACTTTGAAACTAAACAGAAAATGGGTGCATTCTGGGGGTGTTTCCTCTTAACACACACCCTCCCAGCTTCATAGGACGGATGAGAACACCCCAGGCTGCTGGAAGCAGTCTAGTGAGGGATGTTCAGAGAGTCTTAGCCTTCCACATTTCCGGGCCCCACGTCCTGCAGTTCTTCCTTATTGATGTCATATCAGTCTCTTCCATCCATTTCACCCTACTTACTGCAGTCCTCTAAACTGTCCTTTGAATAAATGAGATTATTGCAACACCCTGCATTTGGTCTTTTTGCATCCCCACAACCTTTCCCAAACAGCACTTTCACTCCATCACTTGTAGTAGTGTGGCCGGCTCTTCCTTTCCTAAAGCAGCAGTTCTCAAATTTGCATCCAAATGACCTGCGGGAATTATTAAGTTGCAGATTTCTAGACTCACCCAGAATGTCTTCAGTTCTGGTGATCTGAGAATTTGCTGACTTTCCCAGGTGATGCTGATGCTGTGGTCAGGGGACCACACTTTGAGAATCACTGCTCTAAAGTATCTACTGCAAACCCTCTAGTCTAGATGTTAGTATTTCTCTCTCTATTTCTCTCAACCCTCCTTAATTCCACTGCACAGTCTCCCAGGCACCTGCCATGTCTCCAGTTTTTCAGTTGCACACACCTTGCTTGCACACTCCCATTCTGCTCCATTTCCTTATGTTGGTTTTTCCCTCTCCACCAATCCCTGTTTTCCACCCTTCGAAAACCAATTTGGGTCTCATCTGTTGCAGGCTCTTTCTCAAATAAACTTATCTGACCAATTGGAGTTTCAGAGTATACCCTCCCCCCAGAGCACACGTACAACCAAACAAACAGGCAAGCTCACCTTGAACCACAGTTGATTATGTGCAGAACTCTGCACATGGTTCTGTCCCCTCCGCCCTAAAATCCAGACCTAGTGAACCAGCATCTCCAGAGGTAGGGCCCAAGAGGCTGGATATTTTCAAAGTGCCCAGGCCTGCTGGTGGTGTTTGAGAGGTTCTGGTCTACACCTATACCCTTTACTTTCTCAACATTCGTTCACTTCTTTTTTTTTTTTGCAGTACGCGGACCTCTCACTGTTGTGGCCTCTCCTGTTGCAGAGCACAGGCTCCAGACGCGCAGGCTCAGCGGCCATGGCTCACGGGCCCAGCCGCTCCGCGGCGTGTGGGATCTTCCCGGACCGGGGCACGAACCCGTGTCCCCTGCATCGGCAGGCGGAATCTCAACCACTGTGCCACCAGGGAAGCCCCCGTTCACTTCTTAAATCGTGGAAATTGGCTTCTACCTACCTCGGTACTCTACTGAAATAGTTTTCTTAAAAGTTTCATTGATTTTCTCATGAATAAATCCAATGGTTTTTCTTGTTGATAACAGATTCCTCCTTGTTACTTTCTCCACTCTTGGCTTTCCTGTCACAGGCTCATTTTTGTTCTCTTAGGGGTCTGCTATTCTGATTCTTCTCAATTCTCTCATCCTATAGTGTATACATTGACCAAGACTCTAATTTTACCCCTTTGCTTTTCACCCTATATATGCTTCTCTTTGGAAGTTTCATCACCTTGCATTCCCTCAACGCCCACCTCTATGTAAGTGATTTCTTGAGCCACGCCACAAGCTCAGACTCCCTTAAGATTGCCCCCTCCCTTTCTATCTGCTCACTGGATGTGTCCAACTTAGTCAACATTTCTAGAATCTTCCTTATCGCCCTCACATAAAAAAAGCTTTTCTTCTTCCTATGTTTTTTAATTTATATTAAGGCTGCCACCACTCTCAAAGAAATCTAGTCACCTGGTCTTTGATCTATGACATCAATCAGCTTTGACTTTTTGGTCTGCCCCACACCACACATCTAAGACGTAGGGAATCTCACTAATACTGACGTTTCCAAGGACTCACACTGTTCCGTCCTCCACTTGTGTTGTTATGACTCCAGCTCAGACCTCATTACACACTGGTATTGCCTCGCTGGTGTACTGGACTCCAACACATGCTTCTCCAATCCTTCCCATAAAGTATATTCCGTTGTATGTACATGCACATGTAGATGTAAAATGAGACATCTCTACCTCATTTTAGCCAGAGGATTTGTGGCAATGTTCATGAATACATGCCATAAAAGAGAAAATGTAAGGGATAAAAGTCAGAATCATGGAAAATAGACATGAGAATGGAAGACCAAGGTCTAGGAGAAATTTATTGCAGAAATACAGACCATGTGTTTAACCTAATAAAAATCAAATGGCAGATTTGCACTGTGTGTCCTGGGAGCCAAATAGAAAAGGAAAACAGTTAGATGATTCCATTCTCTGTAAAGACAAAACTGTAGAGTTTCTCGGAAGCAACAATGTGTCTGGCACTTCATTTGAGAATAAAATTTCCCAAATGAAAGTTTCTTAAGGGGAACAACTTTTTCTAAACCACAGCTCCAATCATAATATTTTTCTGTTTAAAACTTTTAAAACTATCCTCCCATAAATTGAAAAACAAATCGCAAACTTCTCAGACTGTGACCTGAGCTTGGGGGAATGATTAAATACTGTGTTATCTTTCCATCTTCCCTCTCATCCCTTCCTTGCATGTTCCTGCATTCCAGGCAAACAGAATTATCCCCAGTATCTGGTATCTGCATCCACCCCAGGCTTGTCGGGAATGCTTCTCCCCGCCGCCACCTTGCCGTCTCCTTGGACCTTTCCCTAGTTCTCTCTTCTAGTTTTCTCTCCTTTCTAATCCTTCATGACTGTCTGTGGCCCTCTGGCTGGTTTTGCTGTCCTTCTACTTCATGCGATGAATTATGTCTCTCCTAGTGGACCTTCAGCTCTTCCAAAGTAGAGGCTGAGACTGCTGAGCCTTCCTCAGCAAAGACCATTCTGTTGAAAACCCATTTGCTAAACACTTAAGCTCAGACTTTGAAATGTGAGGAAACAGATGGAATTCTCGAAAGGTCTGTTCAATATGAAAGTGTAAATTTCCCAGGGATAATGAAAAAATGTATTTATTCATTCCGTTCCATTCCAAACAACATAGGAAGCATTAAATTGGTCTTTGTTAGTTTGCTCTCCTAGGAGGAGGGTCAAGAGTCTTTGGACATCTGCCTTAGGGCCCACAAGTTAAAGCCATCTCACTCTTCAGGAGCTCACCTAGGTGCTCAAAGAGTAGTTTCCAATGAGTGAATGGTTCTTTGTAAGCTCCAGATTTTCTCAGGTATGACATTCGCAAAGTCATGTGAGAACAAAACTATTTAACTACTTCTTTCTTATATGTCTTTCCATCATTTGTAACAATACGGTAACATGGAATAATCTGGGATATGGAGAAAAAAAATACTTTCCTTCTCTCTTTACTAGAAATTTCTATAGCTGATTAACAGATGATATTAACTTACTGAAGCCACTCTTCACCATCACAATTTGTTTCATAATCTCAAATGATGTCAGTTTGATACAATAGCTTTCTGTCTCAAACCCTCCAAAACCTTTCCTTCTTCCTTCCCTCCCTCCCTCCCTCTCCTTTCTTTTAGCAATCAGAGTTTGAGCAATGAATTCTCAGAATCCACATCCATTTCCATAGTCCACTGAACTTCACTTTTTGTAAGTTTTGTATGTGTTTTCTTAACTCATTTCATTCTTGTCACAACCCTGTAAAAGCAGCCCTACTGTGATCCCATTTTATAGGAGACCACACACAGAAAGGCAGAGTTACTTGCTTTCTATCACAGCGAGTTTGTGAACACAGGCTGCCTGGTCCTAGAGTCCATGTTCTTAACCTTGACACTCTACAGCCTAAACTATACCTAAATACATTATGTGGTGCCCAACTCTACCCAGCTGATCATTGCTTCCACCCTAATTACCTCCTTCAATCCTCACAGCAGCTCCCTGTGGCCTGCAGAATGGATGTTACTATTAGTCCATTTTGCAGATGAGAAAACTGAGTCCAAGAGAGGGAAAGTGATGGTCTTAAGGTTTCAGGTTAGATTGATGGTTGAGCTGAAACTCAATCGAAGAAGCTCCTTGTGCCTGGTATTTTTCCAACATATATTTTTTTCCAGTAAATACATTATTTCATATATATATGAAACATCTATGTGTAAATAGCTTTAGTGAGGCATAATTTACATACCATGAATTCACCTATTTAAAGTGTACAATTCGGTGGCTTTTAGTATTTTCATAGAATTGTGCAACCATCATCACTATCTAATTTTAGAACTTTTCATCACCACAAAAAGGAACCTAGTACCCATCAGTAGTCATTCCTTATTTATCCCAATACTCCCTTCCTCTCTAGTCCTAAGGAATCACTAATACACTTTCTGATTCTATAGATTTACCTATTATGGACATTTTATATGAATGGAATCATACAATATGTGATCTTTTGCATCTGTCTTGTTTCACTTAGCATAATGTTTTCAAGGTTCATTCATATACCATCTATCAGTACTTCATTCTTTTTATTGCCAAATAATGTTTCACTATGTACATATACCCAATTTTGTTTACCCATTCATCAGCTGGTAGATATTTAGGTTATTTCCTTTCCATGTTTTGGCTATGATGAATAATCCTGCTATGAACAAGTATTTGTGTGAACATATATTTTCACTTGTCTTGAGTGATAAGTGGAGTGGAAATGCTGAGTCAAATGGTAACTCTAATGCTTAACATTTTTAGGAAATGCCAAATTGTTTTCCAAAGTAGCTGTACCACTTAACATTCCTGCCAGTGATCTAGACAATTCCACTTACATTACATCCTCACTGTCACTAGCTATTATCTGTCTTTTTTATTTTAGCCATATTAGTGGTGTGAAGTTGTATCTCATTGTGTTTCTGATTTAATTTCCCCAATGACTAATGATACTGAACATCTTTTCTTGTGTGTATTGATAATTTGTACATCTTCTTTGTAGAAATATCCATTCAAGTCATTTTTCTATTTTTAAATTGGATTATTTATTATTTTTGAGTTGTGAGTTCTTTATATATTCTGGACACAAGTCCCTTGTACCTAGATTTGCAAATATTTTCTCCCATCTGTGAGTTGTCTTTTCAATTTCTTTAGGCTATCATTCACAGCACAAAAGTTTTTAAATTTTAATTAAGTCCTATTTATCTGTCTTTATGTTGTTGTAATACCTAAGAAACTATTACTTAACACAAATTCATTAGATTAACTTTGATGTTTCCTTGTAAAAGTTTTTTTTTTTTTGCGGTACGTGGGCCTCTCACTGTTGTGGCCTCTCCTGTTGCGGAGCACAGGCTCCGGACGTGCAGGCTCAGCGGCCATGGCTCATGGGCCTAGCCACTCTGAAGCATGTGGGATCTTCCCGGACCGGGGCACGAACCCGTGTCCCCTGCATCAGCAGGCAGATTCTCAACCACTGCACCACCAGGGAAGCCTTCCTTGTAAAAGTTTTATAGTTTTAGTTATTACATTAGATGTTTAGTATATGGTCCCTTTTTGATTTATGTTTTGTGTATGGTGTGAGATAGGGGTTCAACTCTAATCTTTTGCATAGCATATCCAGTTGTCTCAGTATCATTTGTTGAAAGATTATTGTTTTCCCCATTGTATTATCTTGGAACCCTTGTAGAAAATCAAATGACTATAACTATATAAGAGTTTATTTCTGGATCCTCAATTCCATTCCATTAATCTATACGTCCATTATTATGTCTTACTACAATTATATAGTAAGCTCTGGATTTGGGAAATGTGAGTCTCTCAACTTTGTTCTTTTTGAAGATTGTTTTTGGCTATTCTGGATCCATTACATTTCCATAAAAAATTTGAAATCAGCCTGCCAATTTCTTTTTTAAAAAGTCAGTTGGTATTTTGATAAGGATTGCATTGAATCAGTAGATCAATTGTGGGGAGTATTCCCATTTTAAAAATATTAAGTCTTCTGATCCATGAACCTGTGTGTCTTCTCATTTATTTAGCTCTCTTAATTTCTTTCAATAAATTTTTGTATTTTGGTGTACAATTTCTGTTGTTAAATTTATTCCTAAGCGTTTTATTTTGAGTGTTATTCTAAGTGGAAATATTTTCTTAATTTCATATTTTATTTTCAGAATGTGCATTGGTACTGGAGAGAAATACAATTGATGTTTTTACATTGATCTTATATCTTGCAACCGCAATGAAACCATTACTTATAATATTATTTTTGTGGATTCTTTAGGATTTTATATATTCAAGATTATGTCATCTGTCAATAGAAATAGGTTTACTTCTTCTTTTCCAATTCAGATGGCTTTTTATTTTTTTAAACATCTTTATTGGAATATACATGTTTATATTAACTTCTTAATGTGACATTTGGTAAAGGTTCTGTAAATCTTTGGTTAAGGTTAACTTTAAGCAACCTAAGTGTCCATTGACAGATGAATGGATAAAGAAGATGTGGCACATATATACAATGGAATATTACTCAGCCATAAAAAGAAACGAAATTGAGTTATTTGTAGTGAGGTGGATGGACCTAGAGTCTGTCATACAGAGTGAAGTAAGTCAGAAAGAGAAAGAGAAATACCGTATGCCAACACGTATATATGAAATCTAAAAAAAGAAATGTCATGAAGAACCTAGGGGCAAAACAGGAATAAAGACACAGACCTACTAGAGAAAAAAAAAAAAAAGCCATCTAGATAATCTAGATGGCTTTTTTTTTTTCCTGCCTAATTGCCCTGGCTAGAACCTCCAGTACAATGTTGACTACAAGTGGCAAGAACAGATATTCTTGCCTTGTTTCTGATCTTAGAAGAAAGCATTCAGACCATAAACATTAAACATGATATTAACTCTGCATTTTTCATGGGTAGCCTTTTCAGGTTGAGGAAGTTCTCTTTCAGTCCTAATTTGTTGAGTGTTTTGTCATGAAAACCTGCTGGAATTTATCAAATGCTTGTCCTTCATCTATGTAGATGATCATGTGGCTTTTGTTCTTTATTCTATTGATAAAACTGATTTTTCAGATGTTAAACAAACCTTGCATTCTGGGATAAATCTTACTTAGTCATGATGTATAATCCTTTTAACATGTTCATAGATTCAGTTTGCTATTTTTTGAGGATTTTGGCTTCAATATTCCTAAGGAATATTGGTTTATAGTTTTCTTTTCTTGTGATGTCTTTGTCTAACCTTGGTATCAGGTTAATAATGGCCTTACAGAAGGAATTTCTGATTTTAAGATTCTCTTTTACTTTTGGCAGTATGATTATGATGTGTATAGGTACAAATATCTTTGTGTTTATCTTACTTGGGGTTTTGAGCATCTTGCAAATCATTCTTTTTCATCAAATTTGAGAAATTTTTGATTCTATTTCTTCAGATATTCTATCTGTTTTTCCCTTTTTCTCCTTGGCTTCTGGGACTCCCGTTATGCATATATTGGTATACTCAATGGTGTCTTACAGGTTTCTGAGGCTCTGCCATTTTTTTCCCATTCTTTTTATTTTCTATTCATTAGATTGGATAATCTCAATGGACCTGTCTTCGAGTTCTCTGATCTTGTTTCTTACAGTTTAACTTTGCTGTTGAGTTTCTTTAAGGCATTTTTCATTTCTGTTATTTTATTTTCAAAACAAGAATTTCTCTGTAGTACTTTTTAATGTAATTTCTATGTCTTTGTTGATATTTTCTATTCTGTGAGACACCGTTGTCATAATTCCTTTAACTCTTTAGACATGGTTTCTTTTAGTTCTTTGAACACATTTAAAATAGCTGATTTAAAGTCTTTGTCTAGTAAGTCAAGTATCTGGGTCTCCTTAAATGCACATCCTGTGGACTGTTTTCCTTTTCTTCCCCTCCCCCCATATGGACAATACTTTTCTGTTTCTTTGCATATCTTAAAACTTTGTTGAAAACTAAACATTTTAAGTGATATAATGTGGCAATTCTGGAAATCAGATTACCCCCATTCCAACCCACTCTTTGTTATTGCTCTGTTGTTATAGCTGCTGCTTACTCACTTAGTGACTTTCCTGGACTAATCCTGTAAAATCTGGATTCTTTGTAGTTTTCAGTCACTGAAGTCTTTGCTCAGTTAGTTTAGTGGTTGGATAACGATTGGTTAGAGATTTCCTTAGAGACCTTTAAGCAATAAGTCTTCCATTCTTTGCAAAGTGTGTGTGTTGGGATATACACTTGATGTCCCAACATTTTACAGCTCTGCCTTAGCCTTTACTTCCTGCTTTTGTAGAGCTGCAAGGCTCAGCCAGAGGTGAGAATGTGGGGCTCTTTCAGGTCTTTCCTGGTCATAAGCACAACCCTACATGCACAGCTCTACATACTTATAGCCTTGTAGATTCCCAGGAATATGTCAGAGCTTTGCAAAGCCCCCTGTAGATATCTCAATCCCCAGTTCTTCTTTTTACGTTTTGGCAAACGTCTTGTTTGCCCTAACTGATACACCAGCCTCAAGTAACTGCAGTGGTGAACAATGCCTCTGATTGTTTTCAAAAAATGCACTGGGGATAGGGTATTTTTGGTGGAGTGAGCTCTAGGTCAGGTTAAATGAAGACACTGCTAGGCAAATGGGGTTTTCCATGGAGCTGCAAGACAAGTCAAATAGTGACTGTGCTTTAGGGATGGAACTTCAAACCTGGACTTCCTTCCTCATGGCTGCCACCACGGTTGTGAGGCTACTGGTTTTCAAGGCTGCTGTGGAGCTGGGGAGAAGGGAATGAGAGTAGGTCAAATTAAAAATAATGCAAACTCTGCTGTTCTTAGTAATGTTCATCAGTTTGTTTGTTTTTTAAATCAGTTTTTCTTGAATAAACCTTCTTTAGATTCTTGCAGGCCTTTGGTTAATTTCCAGAGTTATTAAAATGTTGATTTTGACTACTGTTATCAGTGTTTCTGTTCATTTTATGGAGAAGTGAGCTTACATATGTTCTCTCCACCATTCTGTAAATCCCACTATCCACTGAACTTCTGAAAGTTGATCTTTCACATCTTAAAGGGGATTAGATGAGCCAGAGACAAATATCTGTAATAACCAACCAGTTCCCTGGCACTGGGATTCTCCTTTTCTGATTATTTCCGTAAACAGAGTTGTCCAATAGTGGTAGATTGTTCACTTTGTTGTTATATACCAAAATTGGAAATAACTGCAAGAGATATCACCTTCAGTCCACTTATCACAGTGAACTAAAATGAACAGATATCCATGCTAAACCCTTGAAAAGGATAGCATTACTTTGGAGCCACTTGGGTACTCATTAAGCAGTCTTGAAAGTTAGCACATCCCTACTTCAGTTGAAAACAAGTTAGATAGTAGAACTAATTAAATTCAGGGAATAGGGTAAAGAATAAATTTAGCATACTACAACCTGTCCAGTAGAGTAGTGCTTTGTCAGGGTGTGTGCTTTACTTTAGGTACCAGTCATAGATACATAAAAGATATCCAAGATATTCTCCTCCTAATCCCCAGAACCTGTGATTATTTACCTTACATGGCAAAAGGGACTTTGTAGATGTGATTAAGGATTTTGAGATGGGGAGAGTAGCCTGGATTATCCAGGTGGGTTCAATATAATCACAATGGTCTTAATAAGTGAAAAAGGAAGCAGGAGGGGGATAGTCTGAAAAGGAGTTTGAAATGATCCAATTGCTGGCTTTGAAGATAGAAGGGGGCTGTGAGCCCAGGAAAGTCTGCAGTCTCTAGAAGCTGAAAAGGGAAAGAAATAGAATCTCCCCCAGACCCCCCCATATAAAATCTTATTTTTTAGCTCCAAGAGAGTCATTTCAGATTTCTGATTCCAGAACCATAAGATAATAATTTTGTGCTGTTTTAAGCCATTAACTTTATGATCATTTGTGTAGCAGCAATAGAAGACAAATTGCATACCTTTATGGACATTTACTTTATGCAGGAAATTCTAAATGTACCTGCTATACAATAGTTATAGTCCTATATGCTGGTGATAAAATAACTATAGGGGAAAGCAAGCATGGAAGGGAAGAGTGGAGAGTTGAATGGCTTGTAAATGCAGCTAGGATGCAAGCATATTGTAGAGTTTAAATGCATTTTTTTTTTCTGGCAGAGTAATGTTTTCAATAACCTCTTTTTGTTCAAGGTATATCTAGAACCTAGCATGAATTTAGAGTCTAATACAGTTTATAAAATGTGCAGAGGAACTTCATTTACATCTTCATTTCTTATGCCTATATATAAGAATTCTTCTCAGGGATTTCTGCACTTGCTTGCTAACTCTGAGAAGCAAGGCTGATTTGGGTCACTGCTTTCTATTTCATCAGGCCTCATACCCACCACTGCCATCTTGCTTGCCTCTAGCATCATCCCACAATTTATGCAGAATACTGAACCAGATTTTTTCCAACAATTTTTCCATTGCAAATACTGTTTGGGATTTGCCTATTGGCAAAGGTAGAAATTTGCCAGAGTTTTTGTTAACATTGTGTGTGGGGTAGTGGGTGATGGGAGACTATGCAAACTACTCCTGCATCATCTCAGAGACAACAGAGTTGCACATCATTAGTGAGACTAATAATTGCCCCAACTCATTGCAAGAAGGTGAATTCCCCTTCTAAAGAAATCACTGTTTGCAACTTTTAAGAATTTAGGCCTTAAAGACCACATATGTGGGCTGTTCTTCATGCGCCACACTCTGTCTACCACCTATCATTGGACCATTTTTTTGTTGGTTTTTGTTTTCTCTCCTGTGCCTATTTGGGGTATTAGTCACTAATGATAGCACACAATTAAGGGGAAGTACAAAAGCCTGAGAGTATATATCAGGGGATGAATAAGGAGAAGGAAGGGGAGATAATATGGAAAATGGCTTTTGCAGAAGGAGACTCTGTTCTTTAAAAGCATATACACTTTTTCAACCTTCGAAGCTAAGAATTATAAAAACATCTTTCTGTTACACAAGTAACCTGATACTTATACGTATCCTCATTCTCCACTTTTTTTTTTGGCCATCCTTCTCTCTGCAAACAGACCTCCAGTGAAACACACATATAAATACATGGTCACCCCACATTTATACCTCTGCCAATTCTTCCCTCACATGTAAACTTTAGGAAGTTCCATTCTAAATAGTTTTCAAATCCAAGCTGCCACTTTGATTTCATCAGATCAAGCCCTTGTTGAGATCAAACCTTTGAAATGAGAAAAGATTTTTAATCCATTTACACCAGATGGGGTCCAACTCTCGAAGTCTTGAGAGCTACAGGATTAGAATTTCTCAAACTCTTTCCATACTCTTATTTCCCACATACCCAGCATATTTTACAGCTACTTTAATCAAATTGTATCAGCACTTGCATTTGAACAAAATCAGGGGAAGAATGTTCTCCATAAACTAGCCTTGCTGTAACTATTGGAGTACTTTAGTGACAAAACGCTGCCTTTCTCTACAGGGATCAGCAAATACAAATGAAAACAGGACTTATTGAAAATAAGCTTGAAGCTAAGCCTTTCAGTAAGGGGTAACAAAAAATTTTTTTAAATGGCAGATTAGAAGAGAGGTATTTTTGTAATAAGCTTGAAACATTTATGTGAGAATAAATGAATGAAATCAGCAAGTTTCTTCAACTATAGCTAGTGAAATTCTGAATTTATAAAAGCATTGTCTAAAATTATTTTGTGTTCATTTTCATCAAGACAGAAATATCATTTGTCATGGAATCTGCCTTTGATTTAATTATCTTACGAACGGCACCTTGAAGAATTGTTAAGTTTCTCGTAGCTTCCACTTACTCTGAAAAGTCATTTCCCTTTTTTTCTGCTGGCATTTGCCAGAGAACAAAGGTGGCACTTTATGTTCCCTGATTCAAATGACAACATAAGGTAATTTGTGAAGTTATGTGCTACACAAACAATGCTGGATAATCTAGGCTTGGCAACAAAACCCGTGGCATGAGGAATCTGGGTGCTGTAGTGGGCAGACAGCATCTCAGTCCCTCAGAATCTATGTGACAAGCACAGATGCCTCTCCAGAGCCTACTTTGTGACTCCTGAGATGTGATCAAAGCACTACCTGTGAAAAGGAGCCTTAAGGGTGGTAAAGGCTATTTGTCATTTGTGGCATGTACAGCCAAATCTCTTCCAACATCATCTCAAGCTTAAGCAAATAGACGCTAGATTTAAAACGTTTAGTGTTTCAGGATGAACAGGTAGTTGGGAGCTTACATGTAACAGGTAATGTATGAAAAATATTATGCCTTGCGGCTTCCCTGGTGGCGCAGTGGTTGAGAGTCCGCCTGCCGATGCAGGGGACACGGGTTCGTGCCCCGGTCCGGGAAGATCCTGCATGCCGCGGAGCGGCTGGGCCCGTGAGCCATGGCTGCTGAGCCTGCGCGTCCGGAGCCTGTGCTCCGCAACGGGAGAGGCCACAACAGTGAGAGGCCCGTGTATCGCAAAAAAAAAAAAAAAAAAAAAAAAAAAAAAGTATGCGTTAGAAATGTAGAACCTTGTCACTTGCTGGCTAAGAGCACGGAGGGAAGGGAAGAGTTAAGTAAATAAGTAGGAAAGCAAAGAGGGGTTACCACAACCAACATCGATCGAGCACTTGACTGCTCAGGTTTTCATTATGAGAAGAGCCCTGAGGAATTTTATCCCAACGAGCTTCAGTCCCGCAAAGTCACTTCTGTCTCTTGGAAGGTCAAGGTGTGTAGGAGACGGCAGCCGACTTGATCACTCCACCGAGCGTCCCCTCAGGCCTCTCTGTGTTGGAGCACTTCAGGCTGGCTCCCAGTTCAGCACTAGGGCCTTTGCTGGGGAGCGCTGGAACCCACTTTACCTGCAACACTAAGCCTGTTGCCCCTTAACCACGACACACACAGTGGGGCATAAGTACCACACTCCCTTTGCCCCTTAGTTGGGATCATTCTGCAGTAGGTGTTTTATATCATTTCTAGAACCTTCTGGTGAGATTATGAATCAGTTGCCTTTGGTATTAGCAGGCTTAATAATGCACCCCTTTGTGAGTGCCTTCCCTTCCGTGTGTCACCTCCCCGTGCCTGTGGCACCTCCTTACGTCTCAAAAATACAAAACCCAAACCGCTATGCTCATAAACCGTGTCTCAGGTTCTGCTTCAACGCTTTTAGAATCATTGAGAAGGGGGCACTCGGTTCCCTGGTCCTCAAGTGGTTACTAGAAGTAGGGTAGAAAGAAAGCTGGAGAGCGAAAAAGGTCAGAAACAAATTGGGGGCTGGAGGACTGGGTTACACCATGTAGAAATAGTGGAAAGAACCTCTCCTGAGCTAAAACCCCACTTCCATCCCTTACCAGGCAGGCACGGTGGGCAAAGTGCTCCCGTTACGGAGCCTCATTTCCAAAGTGTAGAGAGTGCCTCCCCTTGGGAGCCCTCGGAAAAGATTTATTTACAGGGAGGGCGGTTCCCAGCAGGTGTGCCATACTTGATGCCCCTTCTCAAGCTCACTGGGCTCACTCTGCACAACTTCACGGTTGCTCTGGGCTCCCCCTAGTCTGCAGTACCTCACTTGGAGAATGCCCGGCTCAGAAGAGCAGGGAGACTAACATGTGTGAGACACCTTTGACCAGTGGGAAAGATGGAGTGCCCGGATCAATGCCCCCGTCTCCAAGCAGAAGCACTCAGGACACTTCTCAGGAAGTCTAGGTGGAATTGAACTACATTGCCCACCGCGGCAAGCTTGACAATTCATTCTTATGTTGGCCCTTCTTCTGGGGATCATCACACCCCAAATTACCTGCTTGCAGCCGTGTCCTTCTTTCAGGGCCTCCTCTTGGGGAAATCCACACTAAGACATGTGAGTTGGAACTTTTTAAGGTAACATCATATTTGAGATAGTGCTATGCAATCAATAGACATCAATAAAATCCTGGGAGACCACATTCATTCAAATAAGAGAACCACTGTGGTGGCCACCTGAGAAGCTCCACACCTCTGTCTGTGCTCCTGGGTAATTCACACCATTTTTGGATTTGATTCCCTCTTTGGCAAGTCTTCGGACCTGCTTCAGAGCTGCCTGAGGACCTTAGAGGTTCGTTCTTTGGGGAAAGGAGAAGGAAGTTAGGGCTTGTGCAGCTCCCTGTCTCCTTGGGACTTAGATAAAGGGTAGCGGGACCTGGTCCACACACACAGGTGATCATGTTTCTACCCACAGGCGTGAGCTTCAGGGAACTCTCCGGTGTCAGGGTACCCACCGTCCCCAAATAAATAAGGAGTCACCTTGCAATATCACCTTCACGTAGGCTCCTAATCAGTGACAATTGTTTTACATTTGGTTCATAAACTAAGAAAATTAAAACTTTGCTCTAGTTTTAGATGTTCCCTCAAAAGCACCTAATTTTAAAATAATAATAACATAAAATGTGACGGCTTTAAATATTACCATCACAGTTGAGTCTCTATAAAACTCTTGTTTTGCATCGTACAGTCATCACTGCTTCCATGTCAACAATTGCTTTCGACTTCATCAGGTGGCTTTGTTTAATTCATAGCTCTTTAGCAGGAAAGTGTTTCCTCAGGTGGGACCTGGGTGGTGAAGAGAGCCGCCAGGGAGCAGGGTAGTGTGTGGGCAGAGAGGTCCCATGGAGGACGGGGCCCCTTAACCCATAGAAAGTGCTCTCCGGACCCTCCCCAAACTGACAGCTCATTCCTCCCTTTCACTTCACTGGAGAAACACTGGAGCAGGGTTTAGTTTCTCACATTGTAAACATTTCTCCCACCTCCTGGGGAGATGCTGTGAATATGCAAACAGAAGAATGTGGGTTTCTTTATTTAGATTGCCTTCAAAATTGTTTTAAGTAGAGGGGCCTATATTGACATGAAGCTAAGGTGCAATTTTGTCTCTCTGGATGTGAATATGTACTATGTGTTGAGGAGCCATGAGCACTATTAAGAGGCCATATATGTATGTGCCCTGTTTACACATCAGGGAGTGTGGGATGCAGAGGTGATGCTCATAGGTTGCTCCAACTCTCTTTAGATCCCCCTCTCCCTGAAAGAGAAAAGAGCAGCGGCCACAGCCAGGGCAATGTTTAACATTGGAAGGAAACTAAGGCTTGACTGGGGCTCTTGACCTCGGAGGGTCATCTCCAAGCAGACGGGCTGTCCAGAGAAAGGGGGTGAATTAGGACCAGGAGGTGGAAGGGAAGGGGCGGTTGTCCATTTAGAGAGGGGTGCTGCTTGCGTTCTGGGCTGCTGCAACAAATTGCGGGGGGCATTCAACTCAGATGGTAGGCAGGAGGGAAAAGAGAACGAGGAAGAGGAAAAAGTGGGGGAAGGAAGCAAAAAATGTGGGAGTGGGGTGGAGAACAAAAGGCTCTATTTTGATAGCTCTTCTCTGAAAGGCCCATCATCTCCATTTACTGTGGCTCAATAGCGGGGCTCAGAGCACAGCCCCGTGGGCCAACTTGTGCCTCTCTGGGGAGGTGATGTGCACTTCCCAGGAGGACCGTGAAAGAGCAAAGAGGAAAGAGTAGGAGAGGCCAGCAGGAGGGAGAAGAGGGGAGAGGGAGAGAGAGGGAGAGGGGTAGGGAGAGGGAAAGGGGTGGGAAGGAATAGAGAAAAAAGAGAAAGGGGTGGGGGAGGGGAGAGAAAAGAAAGGGGAAAACCCCCTTGCTGACACGGGGCATAACTTAATTTTCACGGTGCTGGGACAGCTGTATCGTGTAATCTGCCATGGCATGCCGTTAAAGCTTCAATGACTTTACTGACCCAGAAGGGAAACTCAGACCGTGGAGAGGCTTTTGAAAAGAAGTGGTGATCTTTCACGATTTATGAGCTTGTCTTAAAGAAACAGACTCCACTCACTTTAAATTAATCACCCTTTCCAGGGTGCATAGAAATCGGGGTCTCCGTGCTGCGCCTTGCAGTGGCCTTGAGAGCTGGGTCCGCCTCGACCCCGCGGGGAGGCCGGGAGGTGCAGGTGGTGGCGGTGATGGCAGAGGTGGAAGGTGGAGATGATGGAGGCTGCGGAGGTGAAGGCGGTGGAAGAGAGGTTTTTCTCGGTGGTCGCCTTCCCGAGACAAGACGGGCGCCCCCGCGGAGGCCCGGGAAGCGCGAAGGGGTGGCAGGGCTGCAGGAACTGTAACTTGCAAAGGAGGCGCTCAGGGTCCTCGGGAGGCCGGGAGGTCAGAGCAGGGGTAGCTGGCAGGGGGTGGGAGGAGGGCATGTGTGTGGTGGGGAGAGGCCTTATTCGCGTTCTTGGACTTGCATTCATTGTGCAAGAAGAAAAAAGAAACCAGGAGAAATATAAGGCATTTCACACCCTGATGAAATGCGAGACCTCCCGTGTGATTAAATCGCTGAAAGGAAAAGTGGGGTATTACCAGACCCACTTTATCCTCTATCATTTTACATATTTCCGAGAGCAAAAGGTAAAATCCTATCCTAATGTGCATATACTTGTTTAAATTTTTGGCAAAATGTATTCCCCCAAAAGGGACCTTTTGGAGACCTGACAATCCTAAAATAATTAGCTATAATATCCAAGTAAAGAATCCCAAGACAAGAGGTATTCTTTAACCAAGCAAAATATTGCATTTATCTTCAAAACACCTTTGTAAACCTTCGAGCTTTCTCTGGGCAACTGAATAACCTCTGCAGAGGACAAACGAGTCTACAGTAAGGAGTACCCTGCATAAGGCCTTCCCTTGATTCCATTTGGGGGTTTTGCCTTTTTACCTCTTCTGTATGTCAGGGGGTGCTGTGTTTTAACACATTTTGGAGCCTTTTGTTTTTCTTTCATTTCACCAACAGGCTGCCATCAAACAGCTTCTGATGTAGTGAAGGCTACTGAGCTCCTAAATGCTCTGTCCCTCAATAAAAACTTTTTTCTGGTGGTAGAAATGGGATCCAGCTTAAAAAAAATTTTGAGGACAGCAGATAGAGTCAATCTGTTCTTCCTATTTTTTTTTTTTTTGCAGTTATCGGGCCTCTCACTGTTGTGGCTTCTCCCGTTGCGGAGCACAGGCTCCGGACGCGCAGGCTCAGCGGCCATGGCTCACGGGCCCAGCCGCTCCATGGCATGCGGGATCCTCCCGGACCGGGCCGCGAACCCGTGTCCCCTGCATCGGCAGGCGGACTCTCAACTACTGCGCCACCAGGGAAATCCTCTGTCCTTCTTATTTTTGATAAAATGTTGTATCTGGTCTCTGGACTGTGACTGGAACAAACTCCCTTCTTAAAAGATGGTGTTGGTCCATATTTTAAAGTCGTAGCAGTCAACAGACTTCTAAGGACTCGTATACTGAGATGATGGAAGAGAACAAAAGCAGTGACAATAGTTCTTGGTCTTGTGGGATGCTCAAGCGTGGTGACACCGAGGTAGCCCTGCACCCTCGGACGGACATGCCCTAATCCTTCCGAGCTGTCAGCGACGAGGTGCATCTCCCAGTGAGTACTGTCACCGGGCGTGCACTTCTGCCCACCACCAGTCAGGGTTCAATGATTTGAATTTGAATGCATTTGAAATGCATTTACAAGCTGCAGTACCATCACAGCATTTTATACAGAGTTTATGCATTTTGTACAGATTTTATAGTTATTCTGTTCGCCTTAAAAATTAGGCAGGCAGGGTGAGGGAAATCTCTGATGATAGGTTTCTGTTCCTGATGGAGCATCAGACTCACCTGGGAAACTTTATAAATACAGAGCCTTGCCTGACCCAGACACACTGGGTCAGGGCTTTTAGGGTTGGGCCAAGGCAGCATCATTAAAAAAAATTTTTTTTAATGTATTGAGATGAAATTCTCATAACAAAATTAACCATTTTAAAGGGAACAGTTCATTTAGTGTACTCACAGTGTTGTGTAACTACCACCTGTATCTAGTTCCAACATCTTCCATCACTACAAAATAAAACACTGGTCCCACTAAGCACTTCCTCCCCTTTTCCCTTCCCTCCGGCCCCTGGCAACCACCAGTCTGCATTCTGTCTCTGTGGGTTGTTCTATTTTGAATATTTCACGTAAATGGAATCTTACTGTATGTGACGTTTTGTGTCTGGCTCAGGCATGCGTGCTTTGAAGGGGTGTGTTCCAGTTAGAGGACTCAAAATGGTCCCTCTAAAGACAGATACAGCTTTTTCTTTGATAAGTTTTCAATTTTAATTATTATCAAACAACTTTACACATCAACCACAAAAAGTTTAATAATTCCATTTACTTCACAATCCATCTTGCAGCAGCAATTTAAATTTCTTTATGGTCTCTGGATTTTTATGCACCTATGTGGATTTAACTTATTGTAATGATGGAATAAATTTAAAATTTTGCTCTATTTGCAGTTATTATTATTTTCTATATACTTCTATGTGTGGCTAATAGTTATATTTGCTTACCTCTTTAGGCTGTAAAATTTATCATTTTAATAATATACTATAATTTTCCAAACACATTTCTGTTTTTTTTTCTACTTTTCGATATTACCATCCCAAATATCTTAGTTTTCGAAATTGCTAGGATGTTTTGTGTTACTGGCATTTTCTTAGCATAGATTTCCAGAAATAGCATATTATTGAATACAAAGCACAGATTAAAAAACCATCTTTTCCTCATTAATGAAGCAGTTCATGTCGGTTCCAATCACAGCTCTCAATCAAAGAGCATTTAACACTTACAGTGAAATAAAAGACCTCAGCCTTTTTGTGTGGGCTTTGCCGTGTCACACATTCAGAAGAGAACAGTTTCTCATATCAAAGTGCATAACGCACAGAGGCAGAGATGGCTTGTCAATGCAATGTACGCCATGGGGGCTGGTCAGTCTGTGCTTGCCAAGGTCTTACAACAATCCCCTGGGATCAGATTCAGGAAAGAAGAGAGGAGACTGTGTGAGAGAATGGGCTGCCTCAGGAGAGCCTGTGGTTCACTGCTCCTTAGAAAGGAGCCTAGACATAGGACACTGCCAACAGGAGCCGTGAATAAAGATGCTTACTCCGTCTGAGTGTGGGAGGCCATTTTATAACATCATTAAATAGTCCACGAAGAGCACAGAGTTGGTGTTGCTGGAAGTCTTAACCTGAGAGTTCAATGATAATAGCCTCATTACAGGGAAAAAAAAAAGTTATTCTTTTATATCCACGGAAGGGAAGGTGAGGCCCCAAAGCTACTTGTGAAGGAGCAGATCAACCATGAGGAATGCATTCCATTCGAGGAGATACTGTTAAACAACCAGGTGTGAAACATTCCTAGATGTTCTCTGAGACACGTATTCCTAGAAGGAGGGAAATAATAAAGCCACCTTTAACTTGAATCTATTTATTGCATTGGGGTATTTGAAAGCACAAAATGTTCAGTCTGCTTAGGGACAAGTTGGGGAGATGAATCATTACAATTCCAGATTGGTCAGAGCTAAATTTGTATCAGGGCGGATTTTGTGTAGACTAGAAATGGACCACGAGGTATTTATTCAAAAACATGTGGTCAGTGATTGTAATCAATCTTCTTCTCTCTGGAAGTGTTAGCTGCACTATAACAGGGCTTGTCTGTTGAGGAGATGGTAATCAAAAGCATTGAAAGTTGATTCCTTCCCATGCAGATTTTCTGGAATTTTCTCATGCTACATGGAGACTTTAGTCTTAAGGTGTGGAGCTGTATTTTACAGATTTTCTGGGTCAAGAGGCAGAGCATCAACTCGATATCAGGAGACCTGGAGTCTCTAAATTGGCCTCCCCTCTGAGCCTCCTCCTTTTACCTCTCTTCAATAGGGCTTCCTTGGCATCTCTTGGATTCTCTTCTCCATGACCTTGGCTTGCCTCTAGCAGTGGTTTCCAATGGCAATGACTATGGCCCCACATCCATGAGACCTTCTAGCTTCAATGTCCAACAACGTCCTGACTACAACTTTGGAGTCTTTTAATTCAAACTTTTGATATAAAGATTTGATGCCTGTTTCCATACAGCCACGCATCACTGTGGTCTAATCAAATATGGCCAAGAACCAAAGTCACCAGGCATAAACATGGCCACTTAAGCCATCTCTTTAGCCACTACCCCAAAAGTGGCTTGGGCAGGCATCTCACTTCAGCATTCAAGTTGTTTTTTGTTTTTTTTGTTTTTTTTGCCTTCAACTCATTCACTTGTTTATTCATTCATTCTTTCACTCAACCGAAATTTACTGAGTATTTGCTTTCTGCCAGGTGCTAGCTGGACTCATCACTGTAGTTATAAAATATACAAGACACTGTCCCTACCATCCAGGAGTGCTCCATCTAGAAGACGTGCACTTAACTGGTCTTGGAGAGGATGGGAAGGTGAGGAAGATGAGCTTGGAGTAGGACTCAGGTGAAATGTGGTGGAGAGATGACATTTCATACATGCGCAAAGGCTGAGGGGTATCAAACATCAAGGTATGTTCTGGGGACTGTCAGCTGTCTATTTGGGGAGCAAATGCACTTGTGGCTAGAGGAGAGCTTGGCAAGGACCAGAGCATGAGGGTTTCATATGCCTTGTTAAGTAGCTCGAACTGTAGCCCATTTTCTAACAGGTGGATCACAGACCCCACCAGGGAATCAGGAAGGTGTTCCTGGAGATCAAGTCATTAAAGGTGTTGTGGGATATACTTAAAGTTTTGTTAAAAACAATCAACAAATGAGCTATTGTTTTTATTCCCTTAAAAAGAGGACAGTGAGTGTGACTGACAGTTAGTGGATGCCAATAACCCTGATGAAAATTATCACTTGGTTTTAAAATTGTTTCAGTTTTTAGTCATACAAAGTTTATGGATCGTTGCTTTGAGGATGAATCATAAGGAACAAAGGTGTCAAAACACAATAGACTAGTGAGGAGCGTAAAAGTGAAAATAATCCTCAAAAATTGCCTCCAGATGGCCATCACCATATCAGTATATTTACTGATTGCCCTGATTAAAAAAATGTCCTTCAAAACTCTTTGTAGAAAGAAAACACTGGCACTTATAACCAGTGTGGCTTTACACTTACTACTAATAAAGATCCCTGACATTTATAATGTTTCATTTGTATAATGATTGTAGACAGTTACCTGAAACCTTTTCTTTCCTCATCTTTTAAAAGCCAAACAGAAAAATTATTGAAAAAATAAACACCATAATTTTTAAGTGCAAATTCGAGTTCCAAATATCAGGCCCTAAAGAGACTTTTACATCACATCAATTGTGAAGCTGCAACAAGGTAGTTCAGTTTCAATCTGCAATATATAAGACATATATTTTTACCCAAACCAAATATAATACACCACTTAGTAATATATTCATCAACAAATAATGTTTTTCCTTACACATGATGAATTTATAGTCACCTGAGGACTTGGGGCTTATTAACTGGGAAAAAGTCAAAACTTATCTTTATGTACTACTGACGTTATTGGTTATTGATTTTTTATGCTAGAAATGAATTTTACAACCTGTGCAAATATACTTACACATAAAATAAATATTTTATTTGAGATAACTTTTATCACGTTCCATAAAAATCAAGAAATGATTAAAAATGTTCTTAAGGGGCTTTGTTAGATTACACATTAGAATGAAAAGTGTTTTGGCAACTGACAAAAGTTGGAGCTGCTGATGAGGTTAATGGGAAGCCAACAGAAATTTTAAACAGGAGAAGGATTTGACCCAAGAAGGGCACCTCGGTCCCTTCCTGGTGCTAGTGTCCTCAGCTCTGTTCAAAGGCAGGTTTCAGAGCATATCGTACAACTTTTACCAGAGGACAGTTTGATATTAGAAAATGTCCATAACCCCCTGCTCTGAGATGGATTGAAATTACACAATTATATGCACTAAGTTTCCAACTGACTTTTGTCCTACTCTCTGAGTCAAAGAAGTGGCCAGTGAAGAGAGTGTTTGGAATCCATTCTGTTTACATACACCACTAGGGTTAACTTCCCACAAATGGGATGTCTTTTGTAGGGGGGAAATTGCAACAGTGCCACAAAAAAGGAAGTTGTCACATTATCTGGGCCCAGGAAAATTGAGCACATCTGGAAGCTGGTGTTTTAAAATGTAGGTTTTGTTGTTATTCAGGAATGGTGAGGTCAACAGATCAGAAAATGAATATCAATGGGCAAAGAGTTACTCACGGTTCCCAAGACGAGGGGCCATGCCACACTACCCAGGGCCACATGGGGAAGCACCAGAGTCAGGCAGGAGGCAGAGGGAGGAAGAAAGGGTGGACAGAACCTTCATTGCGGTTTCTGCAGGAAGGAATGGGTGAGGCAGTGCAAGCAGGTTTAGGATTGGCCTGTCTGAGTAATTTCAGTGGACACTGGGGTGTAGGGAGTGTCTCTAATTGTCAGGAATCTGGCTCTGGTGTGATTAGGGAAGGGAAATAGTGGCCTGGAGTGTGAGAATCTAGTAAAGGAGGGGGGTGGATATGGGCTCTGGTTTGGTTTGTTTTCATTTGAAAGACATTCTCACTGGTTTACCCTTTACTGTCTCTACTCTAGGAATTGGAGCCCTCAGAGGGGCAGTCCCTCCCATGTCAGCAAGGCCCCTTGATGATAAAGCCTCAGAGATACAGAAAATAAAAGGTCACAATTAACACAACTGGTGACTTTAAAGACACCGCATAAATGCCAAACCTGGTGACTTGGATTGACTCTGATGGTGCGTGCAGGGGAAGGTGAAGGCAGATCATGAAATGTGGTGCATCTCAGCTCCTCAGAGTAATCCACCAATTGCTTCACCTTTGTCACAAATGCATGTTAATCTGCATGACTGTGTCAGTCATGTGCATGACTCTGTCCAGTTTCTCTAACAGCACAGAACCCAGAATTCCTTTGTCAGACAGGGGGAGAGATTGTGCTTGTCAGAAAAGAAATCTGGGCCACACAAGCCAATCCTGGTTCTTCTCTCTAGGAGTCACATTTCCATTCATGTTTTTAGCTGAAAACTTCTGCTTCTGCCCTGTTAGCTTCAAGGAGTGGCTGCTCTTCATTTAACCCATGTGTGTTCCTCCCTTATAACTGGCTGCACAGCTGTAATGTTCAAAAAGACTTCTTGAGGCAAGGAGAGAACAAAGGAGAAAAAATGTAGACAATGCCTTATCAGTTTCTGGCTTATAAGATGGAGATCACTCATCTTTAGCCTGTGATGCATCCCAGGGATCCCCTTCTGCCCAGAGCCCAGGTTGTGCCCAATGAAGGAGACCATTTCTAACCAACACTACCCAGGAGTGAACTCCTTGACATTTAAGTTTCTCAAAGTAAAAACCAAGAAAAGGAGCCTACTTTGTCTCTTCCATCTACCTCAGTCCCAGTCTCCCAATTCCTGTTTCCTGTCTAGGGAATCCAGTCTTTATCTGGGAGAATGACCCCACCATTAGGACGATTCTTTGCACACAGATATTTCACCTTACCCCTGCAGGTCTCAGCAGAACAAATGTGTCTCAGTAACACATAAAATTCAGAATTCTAAGCTGACCCCCAAGATTCAAGCTCCCTGGGACTTGTGATTATGATGAAATAGTCACCCCATGACTGGGCTATGCTATATGGATGGCACAATTGGCATGAAGAAATGGAATCTATCCTCTGTGGGCCTGACCTAATCAGGTGAGCCCTCGAAAGGGATTAGGCTCTTCCTGGTGAAACAAATTTGAAGTATGGCAGGGATTTAACATAAGAATGAGTCTCCATTGTTGGCTTTGAAGACAGAAGGGGCCATATGGCAAGGATTGTAAGCAGCCTACAGGAGCTGAGAGCAGCTCTCAGCTGATTGACAGCAATGAAACTGGGAAGCCAGCCCTACAACTGCAAGGAAATGGACGTGAACTTGGAGGAGGGCACCAAGCTCCACTTGAGAAAGTAGCCTGGTGGACACCTTGATTTTAACTTTGTGGGACCCTGAACAGAACACCTAGTCACTGTGCCTGGGTATATGACCTAAGAACCGAGACATAATAAATGGGTGCTGTTTTAAGCCATTACATTATGTTTGTGGTCACTGGTTATGCAGCAACAGAAACTAATACAAAGTCCAGTCTCCTTGAGCAATGTGCAGACATCTAAGCAGGTCATGATGTCCACACAGTCTGTTGCAAAAGAAGAATTGACGTTAGTGGGTTCTGTTGTAAAATTATTCAATGTGCTCTTGGATCTGCCATGCAAATGACAGCTGGAGTCTCTTATTTACAATACAAAACCCACTGCCTCTTACCACAGAGTTGTTTAGGTGGGTTTAAGAACAGGTAAATCACCTGAATGGGTATCACCACACACCCTGATTTCCAAGCAAAAGGACAATAAAGAGTACAAGGAACATCTTGAAGTGGATTGTTGATGGAGACTACCTACCAGAATGGCTGGATTTCTCTCCTTTCTAGATGGTAAACAAAAACAGTCTGTCTTGTCAAATTACTTAACAGCTGATGCCTTCAATCTACTTCTTTTCGAACAATGATGAAGTTAACAAAGTATTCTGGGTGCTGCTATCTGTTTTTAATCCATGCCCCAATCCACTAAGAGATCTGCCCAAGAACCTAAGAGTTGGATTCGTGACACTACGATTGAGGTCAAAAGGCCCCGTGTCATACAAGACTAAATGGAACCATGTGACATCACCATATTACCAGAGACAAGGTGGGTGGGGATCTTCCCAGGTGAACTTGACAATAGAGAAATGGTTTTCAGTCTTTCCGAGCCAACATATATTGACATGGTGATGTTCGCATGTGTAACCTAGGCATACCCAGATGTTCCATGCCCTGTGAGCAAGGATGAGATATTCTGTGCGTTGTGTGCAGTTCCCAGTGTTAGCTAAAGTCCCAGCCCATTGAAAGTATTCCTTTAGAGAGCCTTATGGCATTGATTTTCAGCTATAATTCCTGAGGATAAACAAAATAAAAGGAGCACACATTTTTTTTCTGACTACCAAAACTGCTGACGAGGAGTCACCTGATGTACTCACATTTACAGTTTCCAAGAAGAGTTCTCAGGGCTGGTGAAGAGATATTTAGTTACAAAGCGAAGGATATCATGTGTGTCATCTGTTTGAGTTCAGTTATGCTGCATGATTTACATCAGCACTAAATTATCTCTGGTGCAATTCCACAGAGAAAGCTGTGACCTTCTTAAACTTTCCTGATCTCTTTGGGGCTTTCTTTGTAGTCTAGAAAATAAAGATAATTCCTGTCTCATAGGATTGTTGTGAGACTTAAAGAAACAATGTGAGTAAAGCAATTTGCACAATTATTGGCACATATTAAAAAATAAGTGAGAGCTATCTTCACAACCACCACCATTATCACCATCATCATCATCACCATCACCATCATAAGCGCCATTATCACCACTACCACCACTATCATCATCACCCATCATCACAATCATCATCATTATCATCACCCATCCTCACAGACATCACCATCACAAGCTTCATCATGAGCATCACTACCATCATCATTACTATTACCACCATTATTATCAACATCATTATTCAAAAAAAGTGAAAGCTTGCTACTGTTTAGTCTACCTTATTTCATCTAGCTTTAAGATTACCTTAAATATATCATTATTTACATACTAGAAAAATGTCAAACCACCACGAAAAAAGGCATAGTCAGTATAAAAAAGCCCTCATAGATGTCTAGCTTTCCACTCCAAGGTCATTGCTATCATCTGAAAAATTTATATGTTGAAATCCTAACCCCCGGTGTGGTGGTATTAAGAAGTGAGGCCTTTGGGAGGTGATAAGGTCATGAGGGCAGAACCCTGATAAAGGGGACTAATAACCTTATAAAAGAGGTTTGAGAGAGCTCCCTAGCCCCTTCTGCCATATGAAGTTACAGTGAAAAGACAGTGTCTATGAACCAGGCTCTGGAAAGATGTACAAGGTAACTGCTAATGGCAGCTGCCTCAGTCTGTGTGGTGGGAAGGAGTAGGTGGCATAGCCAGGAGAGCAGGTCTTGATTTCCACTGTGCACTCTCTTGTACCTTTTGGAATTGTATATCATGTGCAAAACAAAACAAGAAAGCATACTAAATAAAGATGACATCAATGCCATTTTACACACAGGAATCAAAAGGTGAGGTGCATATATTGCAAAACCTCCGTTTCTATTCTACCTTCTGCTTCTCCTATCTCCTTTACTCCCATTCCCCGGCTCTTTTTTGTCTAGTTTACCCCAATGGGATTAACTTGAAACATGCAATGTAAAAAAAACAAATAAAAATATTCCCCCCAAAATGCAAAACAGAACAAGAAAAGAGAGATTTTCAGAATTAAGAGAAAGCTATACAGAAGTCAATCTGAATATGCTGGACTTTTGGAAAAGATTTTATAGTGAGGGAGGAATTACTGTCTTGTCTCCCTCGACACAGCTTTTCTTCCCCTCTCATTTTGTATTGAATGCTTACACAGAGGCAGGGGTGGAGGTGGTTATGGCTGCAGACGACTAAAGCCACGCCTACAGAACAGATATTCTCAAGAATGATGAGGAAGTAACTGCCAAATAAAGTTGATTACTCTGGGCTTCCCTGGTGGCGCAGTGGTTGAGAGTCCGCCTGCCGAAGCAGCAGACACAGGTTCGTGTCCCGGTCCGGGAAGATCACATATGCCGCGGAGCGGCGGGGCCTGTGAGCCGACGTACCTCAAAAAAAAAAAAAAAAGAAAAGAACTAACATTGCATATAAACAATTGGGATTTTCTTCATGATCTATAAATGGAATATATAAATTATGATCATCTAAATCATTTGTGAACTCTCTGCTTGTTGAGGATCTCACAGTAACTATTACATTGTGCATGCATACATGAGTGAAGACAGGTAAATGAGCATTCGCCCACTGGACTGTGGTCTAAAAGACAGTCATTGGGAAGCATGATGCCACGTCAGTCATGGATTATTTTAACTATCTGTCAGTGAGTGTTCGTAGAACCTCTTTGTGTTTACTGCTCCTTTTCCCATATCTCATTGCTTACTCTTGGCTACTTTAGAGATATATATAAAGTTTTGTGAGACTACTTTGCCTTTTGGGAATGTTCTGCAGAGTGGCAGATAATTCTGATATTTGAACCAAAATTCCCATAAATTTTCTCATGGAACAAAATAGATTGGTGGTGAATTGAACCAGCCTGCATTAGCATGACTTGTACAGTTGTAGGACTCTGGGGCTTAAGGGATCTTCAGATGATCCTGTTCAATCTTTCATCTTCCTACTGAGAAAACTAATCTTTGGAACAGATTGTTATGTTCCCAGGATAAGGCAGCAAAGCTAAGATGGAAATTCTGACTTTCTGAACCCCAATTCAGTATTCTTTCTCTTTAAAAATCTAATTGACCATGTTGTTACTGTGGCTATTTTTTACTCTCCTGGGGATAGTCAGTCTCTGAATGATTTCCAGTAATGTGTGTACAGTATATGTATTTACATAAAAGTTGAGAAATATTTGATCCCTGGATGTACTTTATTTATTTCTTTTTAAATATTTATTTATTTAGGCTGCACTAGGTCTTAGTTGCGGCATGCAGAGTTCTTAGTTGCGGCACGCGTGCGGATCTAGTTCCCTGACCAGGGATCAAACCAGGGTCCCCCGCATTGGGAGGGTGGAGTCTTACCCACTGGACCACCAGGGAAGTCCTCCCTGAATGTACTTTAAAGTCACCTGGCTCATAATGTTGTTGTTTTTTTTTTAAATTTTTTACTGCTGTAATTATCAATGCTATTCTATTTCTTGTGGCCAATCTGTTCCCTCAGTGACCTCCAAAACAAAATAGAATTGTGACAGGTAAATTACTGAGCTATCAGTGTGTGTGTTCTCCCATCTTGGTATCATTTCCTTTCTGTTCCTAGAAGGCCCCTTGACGTCCCTTGACACAGGAGAGGATGGAGAAGCATAGTCAAGAAGATGGAGGGAAAAAGTTCCCCCCAAAGAGAAAGAGATGGAGGTGATGGGGTTTCTTGGTCCATGAACCTGTGGTGAGGGTGAGGCAGGCAGTGAAAGGATGGCGATGGGTGGTCCTTTGAGATAGACAAGTACCTCCAACTCATTTTCTACCCAAGGTGGAAACAAAGATGCTAGACTTCAGGATCCTTTATTGGCTTGGCCAATACCAAAGCTCCTTCCTCCCAACATTAGCTCTGATTGTGGTGCCTGGGAAGTGCACAACCCTGTAGGATGTCTGGGGAAGGTGTTAGATTATCTGTTGCTATGGGACAAACCACCTCAGGACTTAGTGGCTTAGCATAACAAAAATCGTCTATTTTGCACATGAATCTGCAATTTCTGTTGGTTTCTGTTCCACCTAGGGTCTGCAGCTTGATTTAGGGCTGGAGAATCTACTTTCAAGAGAGCTTACTCACCTGGCTGAGGATTTGGTTCTGGCTGTTGGCTGGGAGCCCGAGGGTCGGGGGCTAAGGATCTCAGATCCTCAGATCTTCTCTGCACAGCGTCTCCAAAGGCTATTTCAGCTTCCTTTCGTGGCATGGCAGCTGCTATCTAAGAGCACGTGTCCTAAGAGATCCAGAGAAACTTAACTTCGGAAGTCACAGGGTGTTGCTCATGCCTCTTTGGGTTCAGCGGGAGGGACATCAACCTCATCTCTCAATTGTCAGAACCACACTAAGTGGGTGGGATGAGGCATCTTGGGCAGGTTTTGGAAAATAGTGTGCCATACCCCCAAACAACTCAGATTGAATTTGTACCAGCCCAGCACAGTGTCAAACTCAACTTGGTCAAAGTCATGTCATTTCTTACACTTCCTAGTGTGTATAGAAAGATTCATATCATCTCAATTTATGCCAATATCACACTTTATTCTAATTGTTTGCCAGTAGATTGTATTTATGCATAATGATGTATAGAAAATATTTCAGAGGTACTTTCTTTTCATTTTATATTTATTTCCAATTGACTCTTTAATTTTTTTTGTCCCACAGATTTTTCATCGAAGTGTTTATCTTTTATCAGATAAATCATAGGCTCCTATTATTTAACCATCATTTTACCGTGTAGTCCTTCCCCAGTTTAACTTGTAGTTTGCATTTTAACATTGCTTTTCTAAAGGTCAGCACATCTGTAGGTCGATTTTAAGATGGCTGGAGAGTTCATTGATTATACATCTCCCTCTGGCAAACAACCTCTGGCATATTTATGAAGACAAAAATTCTTTAATTTATTTACAGTGAGTCGTCTCAGCTAAAACTCATAAAAGCCAATGTGTGATAGTCCTTTACTTTGTTTAGCTGGTCTAATGGATTTGGAACAAACCCTTAACTCAGAGGATAATCCTGTGAGGAAAATCATTTGAAATGATCACTAAAATCAAAGCAAACCAACAGATAAGACTTCCCTAAAATGCCTCGCACGTGGTCTTTCCCTTCTTTTCCTGAGAGTCTTCCTTTCAAATGCAGATAGTACAGGGGATTTGGGAGAGGTCTATTCAGTGAGGTCCCTAACACCTTACTGGGGATGCTGCTGGAAGAGAAACATAATAACAGGGCTGGTGTGTGGCATGGTGTTCAGAGATGGTGCAGAAAGACAAACTCCATAGCTGGCCTCTTTGCAGACTCCCAGTGGCTTACTGCTTTCTCCATATGGCCTTTGCCTCTAAAGACAACATGTGGTTCATCACTATTGTTGATATGTCTTGGATTTAGATAAAGATATATGCAGACCTTGTAAAAAAAATCTTTTATAACGAACCAGCAGCTTACATCCATACTTCCTTTCTCTGACCTGAATGGAAACAGAAAATGTCTGCTAGGCTTTGATAAGAATGCTGCTTTAATTTCACCCTTGGGGTCTATTTCACAGGATGAATAATTTAAGTGCCATTTACCCTCAGAGGCTGGTTCATCAACACCAAAACTCCCCTCACCCCACCCAAAGCATCTTATATGTGTGGACAACACCCTGCGAGGTCTAACATCTAAAGTGACATATAATGGCAATTTTTCAGGATAAGAGCTCTGGGCAGAAAAGAATTCTAGAGGAGGGGCCTCTCTGAGTACCTGCCTGGCCCATGGCCTCACCTAAGGAAAAGTGGATTGGGTCCTGGGTATCTATGAATCCACTCACAGAGGAATAGATTAGCCAGTGAGAGAACTTCTCCCAAGTAGCTCCTCTGAGGGCTGGCCAGCTGGCCCAAGGTGGGTCTGCCTGACTGGGCTAAGTGACCCTCTTTACAAGCTCACTTGAAGCTAGAGGGGTGATGATGGGAAGCCGACTTAGCCCTAAACCTGCAAAGAGTTAGAAATGCATAGGCAGGGAAAGCAGAAGACAAGTTAGCAGAAGCCTTGCACATTCTGAACATTCAGGGAGTCAGAAGTTACGGGAAGAGTAAAACCTAGACCTGTGATTCTTCAGACTTTAACGTGCAAATATGTCTTCTGGGCATCTTGCCATAATGCTGATTTTGATTTAATAGCGCTGGGATGAGGCCTGAGACTCTACATTTCTAACAAGCTTCCAGGTGATGCCAGATGCTGCTAGCTCAAAGGCCACCCTGATAGCAAGCGTCCAGACAAGCAATAGTTCTCAGCCTTGGCCGTGCACTAGAATCACCTGAGAACTTCATAAAAAATGCAGTCTCTGGGGATGGGATGTGGGCATCAGTCTCTTAAAGCCTCAGGTGATTCCAACGTGTGGCCAAGGTTGAAAAGCTCTGTCTGAGAGGGATATTAGTTGATGGTTGAGGAGCAGCAGACACTGAACCAACCCTATCCCTGAGGGCCCACAAAGGAGCAGAAGGTATCCATTTCCAAGGACCTGACTACTACGCTTCCATATGCTCTGGTTCCATGACGTATGCACTTCTGTTTTCACCACCACCAGCCCAGGAAGCCCAACATATCTCTGTTCCTAGAACTGAGGGAGCATTTAGTGAGAATGACAATGGTAATCTTTCCTTTCCTTCATCTACAAAATGTACACCTGGGGCTGGAGGGGTCTACATGAGCAGTCCAAAGTCTCATGGGTAACTGTGTTATTTCCCCACAGTCCTCCTCATACCACCACACATTCCCATTCTATGAACTGATATTTTTTACAGAAACATCCTTCCCCTTCTTTTAAAGCAAGTGAATAGATGTTTCAAGCCATAAATTTACGTATGTCTAGGATCGTGCCTAGCATGCAACTTCATCATGTCTATTCTCTGACCCTTCTCAGCAGAAGAGAGGATCTCTAACATCCAAAGGAGACAGAGCCCATTAGTGTAGCTGTGAAAGCAGTTTGAGAACCCAAGACAAAATTCGCTGATCTCTTGAAGCAGGAACAGTTTTCTCCAAAATAACCAAGTATTTCTGTTGATCTCAGAGTCAAGGGAAATGGAGGGAAATGTAAGGTAATGCACCGGTCTCTCAGGAGCGAATATTCTGACTATACAGGATCAAAGGTACTTAAGTGGCTCATTTAGATAGAGAAATAATGTAGTTTGGAATGAGACACAGAGTTCAAGTGGTGAGAAATAATGAGCCTTGATTTTCGGCATCTTAAATCCCAAGATAGACATGTACTTAATAAGAACACAGTCTGGGCTTCCCTGGTGGTGCAGTGGTTGAGAGTCCGCCTGCCGATGCAGGGGACACGGGTTCGTTCCCTGGTCCGGGAAGATCCCACATGCCGCGGAGCAGCTAGGCCCGTGAGCCATGACTGCTGAGCCTGCGCGTCTGGAGCCTGTGCTCTGCAATGGGAGAGGCCACAACAGTGAGAGGCCCACGTACCGCAAAAAAAAAAAAAAGAACACAGTCTGTGACATCATATCAGAGACCAAAGCCTGGGGCTTCCACTTCCTACCTTTATAAATTTGGGTCATATCAGTTTCCTCCTCTGTAACTGAGGCAGTGAGTCTATTTGTCTGGGGTGGGGGATAGATGAACTAAGTGCCTAGCACAGGGGAAGTGGTCAGTCAGTGGGAGCCGTTGGTACCCATTGTTAGAGAATGGAAAATTTTTGAAAGCAGGGGAGTGATGTGAACAATACCAGGAAACATGTGTTTTTTTTAACATCTTTATTGGAATATAATTGCTTTACAATGTTGTATTAGTTTCTGCTGTACAACAAAGTGAATCAGCTATATGTATACATATATCCTCTCCCTCTTGTGTCTCCCTCCCTCCCTCCCTATCCCACCCCTCTAGGTGGTCACAAAGCACTGAGCTGATCTCCCTGTGCTATGCGGCTGCTCCCACTGGCCATCTATTTTACATTTGGTAGTGTATATATGTCCATGCCACTCTCTCGCTTCGTCCCAGCTTACCCTTCCCCCTCCCCATGTCCTCAAGTCCATTCTCTACGTCTGCGTCTTTATTCCTGTCCTGCCCCTAGGTTCTTCAGAACCATTTTTTTTTTAGATTCCATATATACATGTTAGCATACTGTATTTGTTTTTCTCTTTCTGACTTACTTCACTCTGTATGACAGACTCTGGGTCCATCCACCTCACTACAAATAACTCAGTTTCGTTCATTTTAATGGCTGAGGAATATTCCATTGTATATATGTGCCACATCTTCTTCAGCCATTCATCTGTAGGTGGACACTTAGGTTGCTTCCATGTCCTGGCTAATGAACAAATTGACACAGCCACTATGAAGAAACATGTTTTAAAAGATGAGTGTGGCAACAGTGTAAACCCTTTGGAGGAAGCTGTACTGGGGAGGAGGTGGTAAATGAAGAGGCAAATTCAAAACTCCAGGAGTAGAGTGTTGAAGGCAGAATTGACAAAGCCTGGGGAGTTTGTTGAGGTTCAGACAGATGGGACAATAAATCCTCCCAGGAAGGTGGAGAAGTCAAGGATGATGTTGGGGTGCGTGTTCTGGGTGACCACGAGGGTGGGTTGTAAGGCTTGCAAGGAGCTAGAACACACTCCACTTACCTCTGCAGGGCCCCATCCCCACCCCCACAACATATACAAGCTGGAAGATGCCAGAGAAATGTCTATATGCAGGCTGTTCCTTGGGTCGCATCCATGACATGCATGCTGCATCATTTAATCATAAAACACTGCCAACAAAAAGGTGTTTTAGATTACAGGTCATACACCTCCAAACATTAGATAAAACTTGAATAGTATGAGCTTTTCTCTTGCTCTTCTGGAGTAGAAAAAAGAATTTTAAGATGTAAGAAACAAATAAACAAAACAAAACCAGAGTTCAAAATAACCTATTGAGGTGCCTAGAGAGATAAATAAGCTTCAGAAAATAAAATTTTTACCCATTTATTAGTCCTCATGCACAGTAACCAACAAGTACCAATTTTGAACCCTTTCCTCACACCTGAACTTCCCCAAGATTGTGGAAATTTCAAGACTGAGCATCTTTGGGGCTAGCTGGCTAAACGGGGAAGTCAAGGAAGGTATGTGCTTATGTTTCTTTTTTTGTTTCTTTTTTTTTTTTTTTTCTGCGGCACATGGGCCTCTCACTGCTGTGGACTCTCCCGTTGCGGAGCACAGGCTCCGGACACGCAGGCCCAGCGGCCATGGCTCACAGGCCCAGCCACTCCGCAGCATGTGGGATCCTCCCGGACCGGGGCACGAACCCGCATCCCCTGCATCGGCAGGCGGACTCTCAACCACTGCGCCACCAGGGAAGCCCCTTATGTTTCTTCTTCCAGCACATCAACGTATTTTTTCAAAAGTTCAGTGGTTTCTATTTCAAGGTAAATATGTCTTATTATCAGTAGCTTCCCTTCATATTTTTTTTCCCTGAAGTGTTTTGAGATCCCCAATACAAAGCATAAGACATGAAGGTTGTACAT